>NC_080379.1:67933035-68218563 GCF_014773155.1 Arachis stenosperma
TCTTCTGAAAATTTGAGTGGTTTTGATTAGATCAGAGACCATGGTTGCTAAATCAGGGGGTTCTGCTTAGAATTCTCTGTCTGTTGCTGAGAAGATGATGGAAAAGCTTGCCATTGCTAAACCTATTTCTTCCACCATTATTGTTGTTGAAACCTTGTTGAGGTCTCTCTTGATTCTTCCATGAGAAATTTGGGTGATTTCTCCATGAAGAATTATAGGTGTTTCCATAGGGTTCTCCTAGGTAATTCACCTCTTCCATTGAAGGGTTCTCAGGATCATAGGCTTCTTCTTTAGATGAAGCATCATTAGTACTGCTTGGTGCACTTTGCATTCCAGACAGACTTTGAGAGATCAAATTGACTTGTTGAGTCAATATCTTGTTCTGAGCCAGAATGGCATTCAGAGCATCAATCTCAAGAACTCCTTTCTTCTGATTAGTCCCATTGTTCACAGGATTCCTTTCAGAAGTGTACATGAATTGGTTATTTGCAACCATTTCAATTAGCTCTTGAGCTTCTGTAGGCGTCTTCTTCAAATGAAGAGATCCTCCAGTAGAGCTATCCAAAGACATCTTGGATAGTTCAGAGAGACCATCATAGAAAATACCTATGATGCTCCATTCAGAAAGCATGTCAGATGGACATTTTCTGATCAATTGTTTGTATCTTTCCCAAGCTTCATAGAGGGATTCTCCATCCTTCTGTCTGAAGGTTTGGACTTCCACTCTTAGAAGGCATTGACTAGCTTTTCCCATGAGTCCAGGCTTTCTTTAGGTTGTGAGTCCAACCATGTCCTAGCTCTGTCTCTTACAGCAAAAGGGAATAGCATAAGTCTGTAGACCTCAGGGTCTACTCCATTAGTCTTGACAGTGTCACAGATTTGCAAGAATTCAGCTAAAAACTGATGAGGATCTTCCAATGGAAGTCCATGAAACTTGCAATTCTGTTGCATTAGAGAAACTAATTGAGGCTTAAGCTCAAAGTTGTTTGCTCCAATGGCAGGGATAGAGATGCTTTTCCCATAGAAGTCGGGAGTAGGTGCAGTAAAGTCACCCAGCACCTTCCTTGCATTGTTGGCATTGTTGTTGTTTTTGGCTGCCATGTGTTCTTCTTCCTTGAAGAATTCGGTCAGGTCCTCTAAAGAGAGTTGTGCTTTGGCTTCTCTTAGCTTTCTCTTCAAGGTCCTTTCAGGTTCAGGGTCAGCCTCAACAAGAATGCTTTTGTCTTTGCTCCTGCTCATAAGAAAGAGAAAAGAACAAGAATATGTGGAATCCTCTATGTCACAGTATAGAGATTCCTTGAAGTGTCAAAGGAAAAGAAAAGTAGAAGACAGAAGTAGAAAATTCGAACTTATCAAAGAAGATGGAGTTCGAATTTTTGCATTAAGGGATAGTGTTAGTCCATAAATAGAAGGATGTGAGAAGAAGGGAAGTGATTTTCGAAAATTAAGTAAAGATTTTTGAAAACATTTTTGAAAAACACTAATTGATTTTCGAAAATGAAAGTGGAAAAGAAATCAAGTGATTTTTTTGAAAAAGATTTTGAAATTATAAATCAAAGAGATTTGATTGAAAATTATTTTGAAAAAGATGTAGTTAAGAAGATATGATTGGTTTTAAAAAAATGTGATTGAGAAAATATGATTTGAAAACAATTTTAAAAAGATTTGATTTTAAAAATTAATGACTTGCCTAACAAGAAAAGATATGATTCAAACATTAAACCTTTCTCAACAGAAAAGGCAACATACTTGAAATGTTGAATCAAATCATTAATTGATAGCAAGTATCTTTGAAAAAGGAAAGAAATTGATTTTGAAAACATTTGATTGAAAAGATATGATTTGAAAAAGATTTGATTTTGCAAAACCTTGAAAACTTGAAAAAAAAATTGATTTGAAAACAAAATCTTCCCTCTTGTGCCATCGTGGCGTTAAACACCCAGAATGGTGCACATTCTGGCGTTTAACGCCCAAAACTATACCCTTTTGGGCGTTAAACGCCCAACTAGGTACCCTGGCTGGCGTTTAAATGCCAGTCTGTCCTTCTTCACTGGGCGTTTTGAACGCCCAGCTTTTTCTGTGTAATTCCTCTGCTGCATGTTCTGAATCTTCAATTCTCTGTATTATTGACTTGAAAAGACACAAATTAAAAATATTTTTGGATTTTTTTATAATCAAAATGCAACTAAAATCAAATAACAATGCATGCAAGACACCAAACTTAGCAGTTTGTATACTACTGACACTAGACTCAAACAAGAAACATAAAATATTTTTGGTTTTTATGATTTTGTAATTTTTTTTGTGCTTTTTTTTTCGAAAATTATATGAAAAGAAAATAAAGGTATCAAAATTCTTAATGAGAATTCCAGGAATCATGCAATGTTAGTCTAAAGCTTTAGTCTAAAGGAATTAGACATAGCTAGCCAAGCTTCAGCAAGACATTGCATTCAAGAGCTAAATTGATGAGGATCAATCAGCTTTGGTGATGATAAGAACATCACCTTGAAACACTAGAATTCATTCTTAAGAACTCTGAAAAAAAAAATACCTAATCTAAGCAACAAGATGAACCGTCAGTTGTCCATACACAAAACAATCCCCGGCAACGGCGCCAAAAACTTGGTGTTGTTGCCGGATTTTGGCAATGATGTTACCGGACAAAAAGCTTGCTCAAAACTCGAACAATCCCCGGCAATGGCGCCAAAAACTTGGTGCGCGAAATTGTGATCACTACACAACTTTGCACAACTAACCAGCAAGTGCACTGGGTCGTCCAAGTAATACCTTACGTGAGTAAGGGTCGATCCCACGGAGATTGTCGGTATGAAGCAAGCTATGGTCACCTTGTAAATCTTAGTCAGGCAGACTCAAATGGGTATAGTGATATACGAATAAAGCATAAAGATAAAGATAGAGGTACTTATGTAATTCATTGGTAGGAACTTCAGATAAGCGTATGAAGATGCCTTCCCTTCCGTCTCTCTGCTTTCCTACTGTCTTCATCCAATCCTTCTTACTCCTTTCCATGGCAAGCTCATGCAGGGTTTCACCGTTGTCAGTGGCTACCTCCCATCCTCTCAGTGAAAATGTTCCTATGCTCTGTCACAGCATATGCTAATCAGCTGTCGGTTCTCGGTCAGGCCGGAATAGATCCAGCGATTCTTTGCGTCTGTCACTAACGCCCCGCCTGCTAGGAGTTTGAAGCACATCACAGTCATTCAATCATTGAATCCTACTCAGAATACCACAGACAAGGTTAGACCTTCCGGATTCTCTTGAATGCCGCCATCAGTTCTCGCCTATACCACGAAGACTCTGATCTCACGGAATGGCTGGCTCGTTTGTCAGGCGAGCACTCGGTTGTCAGGCGATCAACCATGCATCGTGTATCAGGAATCCAAGAGATAAACACTAGAGCCTTGTTTGCTTGTAGAACAGAAGTGGTTGTCAGTCACTTTGTTCATAAGTGAGAATGATGATGAGTGTCACGGATCATCACATTCATCAAGTTGAAGAACAAGTGATATCTTGGACAAAGAACAAGCGGAATTGAATAGAAGAACAATAGTAATTGCATTAATACTCGAGGTACAGCAGAGCTCCACACCTTAATCTATGGTGTGTAGAAACTCCACCGTTGAAAATACATAAGAACAAGAGTGATCATTGGTTTCGGCCCCAGAGAGGGAACCAGAAGAACCAAGATGTCCAAAGATGATCAAAGGATCTAAAAATAATCCAAAGATCCAAAGATGATCTAGAGATCGAAAAATGATCAAAAGATCCAAAGATGAAAATACAATAGTAAGAGGTCCTATTTATAAGAAACTAGTAGCCTAGGGTGTACAGAGATGAGTAAATGACATAAAAATCCACTTCCGGGCCCACTTGGTGTGTGCTTGGGCTGAGCAATGAAGCAATTTCGTGTAGAGACTCTTCTTGGAGTTAAACGCCAGCTTTTATGCCAGTTTGGGCGTTTAACTCCCATTTAGGTGCCAGTTCCGGCGTTTAACGCTGGAATTTCTGTAGGTGACTTTGAACGCCGGTTTGGGCCATCAAATCTTGGGCAAAGTATGGATTATCATATATTGCTGGGAAGCCCAGGATGTCTACTTTCCAACGCCGTTGAGAGCGCGCCAATTGGGCTTCTGTAGCTCCAGAAAATCCACTTCAAGTGCAGGGAGGTCAGAATCCAACAGCATCTGTAGTCCTTTTGAGTCTCTGGATCAGATTTTTGCTCAGATCCCTCAATTTCAGCCAGAAAATACCTGAAATTACAGAAAAACACACAAACTCATAGTAAAGTCCAGAAAAATGAATTTTAACTAAAAACTAATAAAAATATACTAAGAACTTAACTAAAACTACTAAAAACATACTAAAAACAATGCCAAAAAGGGTACAAATTATCCGCTCATCAGCTGGGCGTTAGTGACAGACGCAAAAGAATCAAGGGATTCTATTCCAACCTGATTGAGAACCGACAGATGATTAGCCGTGCTGTGACAGAGCATTTGGACCATTTTCACTGAGAGGATGGGATGTAGCCATCGACAAGGGTGATGCCTCCAGACGATTAGCCATGCAGTGACAGCGCATAGGACCATTTTCCCGAGAGGATGAAAAGTAGCCATTGACGATGGTGATGCCCTACATATAGCTTGCCATGGAAAGGAGTAAGAAGGATTGGATGAATGTAATAAGAAAGTAGAAATACAAGAGGAACACAGCATCTCCATATGCCTATCTGAAATTCCCACTATTGATTTACATAAGTATTTCTATCCCTTTTTATTTTATTTATCTTTATTTATCCAATCTAATCACATTTGACTTTATGAGTCCACTTAACTGGGATTTACAAGGTGACCATAGCTTGCTTCATACCAACAATCTCTGTGGGATCAACCCTTACTCACGTAAGGTATTACTTGGATGACCCAGTACACTTGTCGGTTAAGTTGAACGGAGTTGTGTCCACACATAGCCACTAGCCATTAAATAAATCTCATGCAAATACAAAGAGGGTCACAATTTCGTCCACCACCTACTCTCTATAAAGATTTCTGAGTGTTTGTACTTAATTGTGACAATTACCAAAGATCTGGCAATCTACCTCACAGTTATGCCATGCCTCAACAAGGGATCTTGGAGACTGAGTTGTTTGATGTATGGGGTATTGACTTCATACGACCTTTCCCACCATCATACTCAAACACTTATATTCTGGTGGTAGTGGATTATGTATCCAAATGGGTGGAAGCTATTGCAACACCCACTAATGACACTAAGACAGTGCTAAAATTCCTCCAAAAACACATCTTCAGCAGATTTGGTACCCCTAGAGTATTTTATTCCGAGTAGGATTCAAGGATTGAATGACTGTGACGATCTTCAAACTCATGATTGTTGGGCGTGATGACAAACGCAAAAGAATCAATTGATTCTATTCTGACATGATCGAGAACCAACAGATGATTAGCCGTGCTGTGATAGAGCATTTGGACCATTTTCACTGAGAGGAGGGGAAGTAGCCATTGACAACGGTGACTGATGCATGAAAACTTGTCTCTCAACAAATTTCCCTTCGGCAAGTATACCGAATTGTCATCAAGTAAAACTCACAATAGAGTGAGGTCGAATCCCACAAGGATTGATTGGTCAAGCAATTTTAGTTAGAAGAATATGCTAGTTGAGCTAAACAGAATTTAGATTGAGATGCTGAAATTTAAATGACTGGAAAGTAAATAACAGGAATTAAAGTGCAGAATCTTAAATGGGGATTTGGGGTAATGAGCATGAAATTAAATGGCAGAAAGTAAAAAGAATAGGTAAGATCAGAAATGGGAAAATCATTGGGTTCAGGAGATGTTGCATTCTCCGAATCAAGTTCATTCTCATCTCTTCCTCAATCAATGCATTCATTGATCTCTTTGGCAATCTCTTCCCGAATTTAGTGAATGAACTTGATCCGGATTCTCATGAATGCCGCCATCAATTCACGAAGATTCTGATTAAGAAATCTAAGATATACTCATTCAATATGATGTAGAACGGAGGTGGTTGTCTGGCACACGTTCATGGATTGAGGAAGGTGATGAGTGTCACGGATCATCACCTTCTTCATAGTGAAGCGCGAATGAACATCTTAGATAGGAACAAGCATGTTTGAATGGAAAACAGAAATAATTGCATTAATTCATCGAGACGCTGCAGAGCTCCTCACCCCCAACAATGGAGTTTAGAGACTCAAGCCGTCAAAGAGTATAAAATTTAGATCTAAAAATGTCATAAGATACAAAATAAGTCTCTAAAAGTTGTTTAAATACTAAACTAGTAACCTAGGTTTATAGAATATGAGTAAACTAAGATGGATAGTGGAGAAATCCATATCTGGGGCCCACTTGGTGTGTGCTGGGGCTGAGACTTAAGCTTCTCACGTGCCTGGGCTATTTCTAGGGTTGAACGCCAGGTTGTAACCTGTTTCTGACGTTGAACTCCAACTTGTAACCTGTTTCTGGCGCTGAACGCCAGACTGCAACATGGAACTGGCATTGAACGCCAGTTTATGTCGTCTATCTTCGCGCAAAGTATGGACTATCTTGTAGCTCCAAAAAATCCATTCCGAGTGCAGGGAGGTCAGAATCCAACAGCATCAGCAGTCCTTATTCAGCCTGAATCAGATTTTTGCTCAGCTCCCTCAATTTCAGCCAGAAAATACCTGAAATCATAGAAAAACACACAAACTCATAGTAAAGTCCATAAATATGATTTTTTCCTAAAAACTAACAAAAATCTACTAAAAACTAACTAAAACATACTAAAATCTATATGAAATTACCCCCAAAAAGCGTATAAAATATCCGCTCATCACACACGTAGAAGATTCCACCACCCCGTCCACTCAAAAGCAAAAAGGGAGGAGGAAATTGGACGGAATATTGTGAATACCATCGAATCTATGGACATCCCACCAACAAGTGCTTCGCTTGAAAAATGTCATAGAGAAATTGGTAAGGGAAGGGAAACTAGATCGGTTCCTAGCCAGTACGACAGATGAGCCCAGAAAAAGAAGCAGAGACGAAGAGGTTGGCCGCTCAAAATGACCACCTCGTACCCAGAGAGGCATGTTCACATGATACATGGGGGATTCGCGGGAGGAAGAATCTCCAAATCATCTCGCAAAAGACACCTCAAAGAAGTATACCACGTTGGAGGAGAAGAGGCACCCGACCTCCCTACTATCACCTTTACTAAAGAGGACGCAGCTAGCGTCATCACGGGACTTAACGATCCTATGGTCATCACTATCATGTTGGCCAATGCCAATCTACACTGAACACTGGTGGACGAAGGAAGCTCGGCCGGCATTTTATTTAAGACAGCCTTCGACAAAGTTGTCCTAGAAGAGAAAGTGCTCAGAGCATATCCGGACAGCTTATTTGGACTTGGAGACACCCCAATCCAACCACTCAGTTACATCTTGCCACACACAACCTTTAGAAAAGGGAACTGGTCTAGGACGCTCAATATAGACTACATGGTGGTCGACGTGAACTCAGCCTACAATGCCTTAATAGGTCGGACAACTCTAAACCAGCTCAGAGCAGTAGTCTCAACTTCACACCTATGCATGAAGTTCCCAACTATAGAAGGGATCGCTACGATAAAAGGAGACCAGAAGACAGCCCGCCGCTGCTACAATGAAAGTCTAAACCTCAGAGGCAAAGGAGAAGAAATCCACACCATCGAACTCGGAGGTGTTGAAGGTCGAGAAGAATTCCGTCCAAAACCAGAAGGCGCGATAAAAAAAGTCCAGATTGGAGATGTCCCGGACAAAACAACCAACGTTGGTGCAATTCTTAAAGAGGATGTAAAAAAGTCCCTCACACATTTCTTAAAAGACAACGTCGACCTCTTCTCATTGAAAGCCGCAGACATGCCGAGCATAGACCCCAAGCTAATGTGCCACAAACTGGCAGTATATCCAGGGTCTCAGCCAGTACAGCAAAGGCGTAGAAAGCTCGGACCAGAAAGATCCCAAGCTGTCGAGGAACAAGTACGAGCCCTACTGGAGGCAGGATTCATCAGAGAGGTCAAATATCTATTATGGCTAGCCAACATGGTCTTAGTGAAAAAATCAAATGGGAAATGGCGGATGTGCACCGACTACACTGATCTAAACAAAGCTTGCCCAAAAGATCCCTATCCGCTCCCAAGTATCGATACTCTGGTGGACGCCTCCTCCGGTTACAAGTAACTCTCATTTATGGACGCTTATTCAAGATACAATCAAATCACAATGTATCCACCTTATCAAGAAAAAACTTCATTTTTAACTCCCAAAGCAAACTATTGTTACATCATCATGCCCTTCGGACTCAAAAACGCAGGAGCTACCTACCAAAGGTTAATGAACAAAGTCTTCACAGAGCACATCAGAAAACTAATAGAGGTATATGTAGATGACATGTTAGTAAAAACACAAAGCGAGGAGTCGCTCCTGTCTGACCTCGCCCAAGTATTCAATACCATAAGAAAACATGGCATGCGACTTAACCCTGCAAAGTGCACCTTCGCAGTAGAAGCTGGCAAGTTATTGGGTTTTATGCTTACACAAAGAGGAATTGAGGCAAACCCAGATAAATGCCAAGCTATACTCGACATGAAGAGTCCGACGTGTGTTAAAGAGGTACAACAACTCAATGGAAGATTGGCAGTCTTGTCTAGATTCTTAGCTGGATCAGTAATAAGATCCCTCCCCTTCTACATCACCCTACAGAAGGGAAAGAGGTTTGAATAGACGGCAGAGTGCGAGCAATCCTTCCAGGATTTCAAAAGATTCCCAGGACAACCGCCGATTATAATAGAGAGCGATCAGGGAACACAAATCGAACTTTCACTCGAATTCGGGTTTCCTGCTTCAAACAACCAAGCTGAATATGAGGCACTACTAGCTAGTTTGAAGTTGGCTAAGGAGGTCAGAGCTCAAAAGCTTATCATCTTCAGTGACTCACAGGTAATCACCTCACAAATAGCAGGGAGGTATCAAGACAAGGATCCCACTATGAAAAAGTACTTGGACAAAACCAAGGAACAGCTCGGACAACTCAGAGAATATGAGGTCCGCCATATACCCTGGTGTTCATACCCTGGGTCAAAGCTGTCCGACCCGGGATGCTTTAAAGAGAAAGTAACCGACCTCTTCAAGTCAGGATAACCCGACCTCTTCTCAAAGAGCTCGGCCAAGTCACAGGAAAGCCCAATAAAGGGCCCAAACAGAGGAACACGTCCTGAATCCAAGGGCAGCCCAAAGCCCGTAGAGATAAAGGCGGTTCCCTTGAAGATAAGATGACCTCACTCAAAGATAAGAAAAGATAAGATAACTATCTTATCTCCGAAAAGGTCACTCTACACTATTATAAATACACTGGAGCACCCAGGTATAACTCAAACTCTGATTCTACTCAATACCTGTTTAATACCCTTGCTAACTTAAGCATCGGAGTCCCTTGCAGGTACCCCCCACCCTCCGGGGACGAAGGATCAGCATCATCACTAAGTCCAACGAGTCGGACACAGCAACTCTGACTTCCATCATCAGATCGGACTCCGCAGCTCCGACCAGCATAGAAGATCTCGTCCGAAATCGACCTCTAGTTTTAGGTAACCCACGAAACATTGGCGCTGTTGCCGGGGAACCTGGAAGTCATCCCATTACCATGGCGGACGACCTTGACAACGATCACACCTCAGATCTAGAAGAAAGAATGCCGCATAAAAATGCGAACACAACACCAAAAGATACTCATCAAATCAACAATAAGAACTCCCCAAACGGGGGAGCCCTAGAGGCATTTCAAGATCGGTTAAAACAACTTGAGGAAGATGCTCTACGTCAATGAGAGGCCGAGAAAGATCTACAAAAAGAAATAAGGCGACACCGGGAATTGGAGAACAAACTCATAAAACTTGAAGCTGATGTCAAGACTAAAGCCAGCCGATCCATTCCCGAAGATAGCACACGAAAGGAGCAAGACACATTCACCAAAGAAATCATGAAGACAAAAATCACAAAGGACTTTAAACTCCCAGACATGACCTTATACAACGGCACTACAGATCCCAGCCATCATCTCAGCAACTTTAGAAGCAGAATGTACCTCACCGATGCCTCAGATACAGTTCGTTGAAAAGCCTTTCCAACTACTTTAACAAAAACAGCAATTAGATGGTTCGACAACCTCCCTCCAAGACCCATCTCGACTTTCGACGACATGGCCAAGAAGTTCCTAGCCAGATTCTCCATCCAAAAGGACAAAGCTAAACATGCGCCAAGCTTATTGGGAATCAGACAATGAGAAAGGGAAACCCTGCGCAACTACATGGAGAGATTCCACAAGACATGCCTGGATATACAAAACCTGCCAACAGAAGCCGCTATCATGGGCCTCATTAATGGCCTACGAGAAGGACCTTTTAGTCAATCTATATCAAAGAAGTACCCCACGTCTCTGAACGAGGTGCAAGAACGAGCGGAAAAGTACATCAATATGAAAGAAAACTCCCGATTAGGAGAGACCTCAAAGACCAGGTTCACCTCTCGGGATAAAGACAAAGATTCCAAAAAGAAAGAAGATCGCCATGCAGAGAAAATAAAAAATACCACAATTACACCCCTCTTCAGGTGTCTCTTGTGGATGTCTACAGAGAGGTTTGCAACACAGAAAAAATACCACCAACTCGACCACTCAAAGGCAAAAAAGGAGGAGGAAACCGGGCTAAATATTGTGAATATCATCGGATCTGTGGGCACTCCACCAATGAGTGTTTTGACTTAAAAAACGTCATAGAAAAGCTCATACGAGAAGGAAAGCTAGATCGATGACTGGCCACCCTTGATGATGAACAACGGAAAAGAAGAAGAGCAGAAGACGTCGGACCAACTGCGCGATCATCCCGGATGCCAGAAAGACATGTCCACATGATACACGGTGGATTTGCCGGGGGAGGAATATCTAAATCATCCCGCAAAAGACATCTCAAAGACGTATACCACGTCGCAGAAAAGAAGAAAACACCCGACATCCCGGTGATCACTTTTACCAAGGATGACGCATCCGGTAACACGTCAGGGCATGACGATCCCATGGTCATCACTATCATACTGGCAAATGCAAATCTTCACCGCACATTGATAGGCTAGGGGAGCTCTGCCGATATCTTATTCAAAACCGCCTTCGACAAGCTCGGCTTGGAAGAAAAAGAACTCAGAGCATATCCGGACAGCCTGTTCGGGTTAGGAGATACCCCAGTTCAACCGATGGGATACATCCCGTTCCACACAACTTTTGGAAAGGGAAGTCAGTCAAGAACACTCAAAATAGATTACATCGTCGTTGACGTAAGCTCAGCCTACAATGCCCTAATAGGTCGGGCAACGTTAAATCAACTCGGCGCAATAGTCTCGACTCTGCATCTATGCATGAAGTTCCCAACCGCAGAAGGAATAGCCACAGTAAAGGTAGATCAGAAGATGGCGCGCTGCTGTTACAACGAAAGCCTAAGCCTCAAAGGCAAAGGAGAAGAATTCCACACAATCAAGCTTGGTGGAGTTCGGAGGCGGGAGGAGCTCCGCCCACAACCTGAAGGAGAAATAGAGAAAATCTAGATTGGGAACACCCCAGACCAAACAACCAACATCGGCACACTCCTAAAAGGGGACATCAAAGAATCACTCATACAGCTCCTACGCGACAATGCCGACCTCTTTGCGTGGAAGGCCGCAGACATGCCAGGCATAGATCCCAAACTAATGTGCCACAAGCTAGCAGTCTACCCAGGATCTCGGCCGGTACAACAAAGGTGCAGAAAGCTAGGGCCAGAAAGCTCTCAAGCAGTGGAAGAACAGGTACGAGCTCTACTGGAGGCAGGCTTCATAAGAGAAGTCAAATACCCGCTATGGCTTTCTAATGTCCTTTTGGTAAAAAAGTGAAATGGGAAGTGGAGAATGTGCACCGACTATACCGATCTCAACAAAGCTTGCCCGAAAGATCCTTATCCGCTCCCAAACATCGACGCACTGGTAGATGCCTCCTCTGGATACAAATACCTCTCCTTTATTGACGAATACTCGGGATATAACCAAATTCCAATGTACCCACCCGACCAAGAAAAAACTCTTTCTTAACCCCAAAGGCAAATTATCGCTACATTGTTATGCCCTTCGGTCTAAAAAATGTGGGAGCCACTTACTAAAGATTAATGAACAAAGTTTTTTCGGATCACATCGAAAAGATCATGGAGGTCTACGTAGACGACATGCTAGTGAAGACGCAAAACGAAGAGATGTTATTATCCGACCTGACACAAGTATTCAACACCATTTGACGACACGTCATGCGACTCAATCCCATAAAATGTACCTTCGCAGTGGAAGCTGGTAAATTCTTGGGTTTTATGATCACACAGAGAGGAATCGAGGCAAACCCGGACAAATGCAGGGCCGTACTCGACATGAAAAGCCTGACTTGTATCAAAGAGGTACAACAACTCAACGAGCGGTTGGCAGCCTTGTCCAGATTCCTGGCGGGATCCGCAATAAGATCTCTCCCCTTCTACGCCACTCTAAGGAAGGGAAAAGAGTTTGAATGAACAGCTGAATGCGAACAAGCCTTCCAAGACTTCAAAAAATTTCTGGGACAGCCACCTATATTAAGTCGGCCACGGGAGGGAGAACCACTCATCTTGTACCTCACAGTGGGAAATCAGGCAATAGCCTCAGCACTGGTCCGAGAAGACAACAGCGAGCAATAACCCATATACTTTATCAGCAAAGCGTTATAAGGGTCCGAGCAGAACTACCAGAAATAGAAAAGTTCGCTTACGCTCTCATAATAACATCTCGACGACTTCGCCCATATTTTTAGTCTCACACCATTAAAACTCTGACCAACCAACCCATAAAAGGAATCTTGTAGAAAACAGACTTGGCGGCCAGAATCTTGCAATGAGCAGTCGAGTTGTCCAAATTCGACCTTCAATACGAAGCTCGAACGGCCATCAAATCTCAATATCTGGCCGACTTCATTGCGGAATTTACGGACACACCAGAAATCCCCACAGAATGGAATCTATATGTGGACGGCTCCTCAAATAAAATGGGAAATGGCACAGGGGT
Source organism: Arachis stenosperma (assembly GCF_014773155.1). NCBI lineage: Eukaryota > Viridiplantae > Streptophyta > Magnoliopsida > Fabales > Fabaceae > Arachis > Arachis stenosperma. The sequence continues at coordinate 67,946,219 of NC_080379.1, forward strand.
AATAATTGAAAGCGACCAGGGGACCCAGATCAAAATCTCCGTCAAATTTGGGTTCCCTGCCTCAAACAATCAAGCGAAATATGAGGCACTACTAGCTGGTGTGAAGCTGGCTAGGGAGGTTGGAGCTAAAAAACTTATCATCTTCAGCGATTCACAGGTAGTCACTTCACAAATAATAGGCAGCTACCAAGCCAAAGATCCCACTATGAAAAAGTACCTGGACAAAACTAGGGAACAGCTCAGACAACTCAGAGAGTATGAGATTCGACACATACCCCGAGAACAGAATGCTCGGGCTGATGCACTCTCAAAACTAGCCAGCACCAAACCAGGAGGCAACAATAGAAGCCTTATCCAATAAAATCTATAGAAGCCATCAATCTCAGAAGAAGAAAAGGTCCTAGCCATAACAGGTCGTGATCAGGGATGGATGACCCCCATAATTAATTACCTCACAACAGAAGCCCTCCCTACGGATGAGAAAGAGGGAAAGACGTTAAAACGAGAAGCACAACACTATACCATCATAAATAATACCTTATACAAAAGAGGAATTTCAACACCATTGCTAAAATGCATGCCGACTTCCAACACTAAAGATATCTTAGAAGAAGTACACAGTGGTATTTGTCGCAATCACCTCGGAGCGCAAGCACTCGCCAAAAAAGTACTACAGGCAGGATTCTATTGGCCAACCCTACAAAAAGAGGCCACAGAATTCGTAAGGACATGTTTGCTATGTCAAAAGCATGCCAACTTCCACACCGCTCCGCCAGAGGAACTCATCAGCGTAACCTCACCTTGGCCATTCGCAAAATGGGGACTCGATCTCCTCCGTCCTTTTCCTCAAGGATCATGACAAGTCAAATTCCTCATAGTAGGAATAGACTACTTCACAAAATGGATCGAGGTAGAACCCCTACCCAATGCCACAGCTCAAAGAAGTCGGAAATTCCTGTATAGAAACAACGTCACAAGGTTCGGAGTTCCATACTCCATCACTACAGACAATGGTACCCAGTTCACAGACGCATGCTTCAGAAAACTAGTGGCCGACCTGAGTATAAAACAACAATTCACCTCTGTTGAGCACCCCCAAGCCAATGGGCAAGCCGAAGCTACTAACAAAGTTATATTAGCAGGGATAAAACGGAGATTACAGGATGCAAAGACAGCCTGGGCTGAGGAACTCCCACAAGTCCTATGGGCGTACTGAATGACTCCACATTCCACGACAAAGGAGTCACGCTTCCGATTAGCTTACGGAATGGAGGCAATGATTCCAGTAGAGGTCGAAGAAGGATCACCCAGAGTAATCCATTTTAGCGAAAAAGTCAATTCCCAACCTCAAAGGGAAGAGCTCGACTTACTTCCAGAAATCCGAGAGAAAGCTCGGATAAGGGAAGAGGCGCTGAAAAGACGAATGGCCTCCAGATACAACCGAAAAGTAATACAGCAGGCCTTTGTTGAAAATGACCTTATCCTAATCCGAAACAATATAGGAACAAGTCGACTTGGAGAAGGAAAGCTGGCAGCAAACTGGAGAGGACCCTTCCGAATCATAGAAGTATTGGGAAAGGGCTACTACAAACTTTTCGAACTCGACGGGCGAGAGCTTCCTAGATCATGGCACGCCTGCAACCTAAGAAGGTACTATAGCTAGGGGTGATAAAAGATCTTGGACAAGGCGCACACTTTTTCATGAAAAAGCTTTTTTAACGAGGCGCCCTGCCAAGACCTACGAATCACCCGACTTAGGAAATTAATTCCTCATGTATATTTGCATTTTCTTTTAATAAAATTTGTCTAGATTCTTTACAAATGCTCAAGTCGTATTATTCTGAAAAATATTCATCGCCCGATTGTAAAGCAACAGATCGACAGAAAGTGAAAACCGAATTCACTGTGCGATCACGACAAAAACGAGGGCTAAAAACCCAAATTCTACAAATTCAGCAAAGATGAAAACAAGAATAATACAAGAAGATATAGATAGTGATCCATAGAAAGGACCTAACGAGGTCCTAATAAAGTGGATTGCTATAAAATAACTTAAAGGTTGGCCGACGCAAAGAGTCGGACCAACCACAACAAACCAAGTTATAAGTAAAGCCCTGGAAAGAGGTATGGCCAACCCTATAAAAGAGGATTACTATAACTTCGAAGAGCCCGACATGAGGAAGTCGGACTCCTACAAAAAAGTTACAAAAAATAATCCCTGAAAGAGACCTGAACAAGGTCCAAAAAAGAGGATTATCAAGTAACTCGACAGGGCCCGACGTGACAAAGTCGGCCCGGAAAGATAAAGTTACAAAAGATAAATCCTTGAAAGAGACCTGAACAAGGTCCAAGAAAGGGGATTATCAAGTAACTCAACAGGGCCCGACGTGACAAAATCGGCCCGGAAAGATAAAGTTACAAAAGATAAATCCCTAAAAGAGACCTGAACAAGGTCCAAGAAAGAGGATTATCAAGCAACTTGACAAAAGCCCGACATGACGAAGTCGGCCCGAAAAGATAAAGTTACAAAAGATAAATCCCTGAAAGAGACCTGAACAAGGTCCAAGAAAGAGGATTATCAAGTAACTCGACAAAAGCCCGACATGACGAAGTCGGTCCAAGATACAAAGCTACGAAGGTAATCCCTGAAAGAGACATGAACAAAGTCCCAGAAAAAGGATTACCGAGTAATTTGACCAGAATCGACACGAGAAAGCTACCCTTGGAAGAGACCTTGAGTAAGGTCCAAAAAGGAGGGCTACAAACAAATCAAAAACCAAGTTCGGCAATAACAGTATTACGATAAACAACCATTTAAGATTGATGAGAGCAGCGTCAGGCCAACGGATCAAGTTAATCATGTCAGATAAAAACCTACGAAGGTGCCAAGACGAGTGCAAAGCAGACAGGATATAAAAACTACTAAATTATAATAGCAAAGCTTCAAAGGCCACCCAAATCAGCCCAGAAAGCTCGAAAGTCACTTTGTTTTTCAAAATGAAGTTAGTAAACAAGCAACAGAAAGTATCAACAGTCAACAAAACACCATTTACAAAATAAAAAGTTCAAAGCCCACAGGCTGGTCTATACACAAATTCATCAGAAATAATCAAAGAGAGTCCAAAGGTTTCCCAGTAGCAGCATCCCGGGGTGAAGGAGGACGAGTCTGGAGAGGCACCGCATCCACTGTCCCGTCGCCTCAATTCAAGATCTGACAATCAGGATCTGGTTCAACTACGGTCGAGGGGGCTGAAGAAATCGGCATAGCAAAAGCTTTAAGAGAAGGCGCAGGAGGAGGTTCAATGTCATCATCGGGATCATCCGGGAAAATCTTGCCATCCTTTACTACGTTATCAAGACTAACGAGAGTCAAATCGGCATCAGGGGCAACAATCCAGAACTGCCTCAGGTTCTCATAGGCGTCAGTCACGCTGCCCACAAGGTGACCCTGGAGCTCGGCATAATTAACCCGAGAAGTTTCCAAGTCATCTCGGAGATGCACCAACTCCCTATAAGCTGAGACACAGCTATCCTTGTGCTTCAACGCCATGTCCTCAGCCAACTTCAAGGAAGCCGCCAAGGCGATATAGCTAGCCTTCTCACCCTTCAGTTCCTTTTCTACCTTCACCAACTTCACCTCCAATTCCTCCTTTAGACCCTTGATCCGATCAAACTCCGATTTATCCTCTTCCATGAAAGACTTTGTAGCATAAATTGGGATACCCTGAACCGTTCGGAAAATAGCCGCACCCATATGTGCCATCTTCACACTGTTTCTGGTGATAAAGTCTAAATACTGAAGAAGGGACACATCATCCATAGAAAGTGCACCGTAAGGGGTAACTTGCTGGTCGACAAACTTGACAGCATCAAAATCCGGGGCATCCAGGTTAAAGGGCTCATTTGTTTTCTGCTTTTTTGCGGAAGGAGCAGCAGAAGCAGCAGTAGAAGTTTGTGGAGGATCTAACAGGCGAACCCGAGGAGTAAGGATCACCCTCCGCTGGCCAGGGGAACCTGGTACAGGCGGTTTCATGGTGGTTTGAGAAGATCCCTCCCTTGCTGCCTTGACCGAGTTGTTTTGTGCAGCGGCTTCCTTCTTGGCTTTTTTGAAAGCCTTCATGGAGTCGGTATTTTTTGACATTTCTGAAAAATAGAAAAAACAGAATCAGCAAATAAAAGTCATGGATCACAAGGATAAAATAGAATAAAAAAGCACGTCAGTCAATACCCAACACTTTTCGGACCAAAGAGGGGTCCCCCAGAAATTTCTTCGTATCCAGATGCGGAGGCTCCCTCCAAATATCCTCCAATACGCTCACAAAGGCCTGTTCGACCCCATCCAATATCTCTCAAGTATACCGAGACACTATGACATTCTTTTGCCACTCAAGTGAAAAAGCAGGTTCATCATTTTCATCAAGAAAAAAGGGGCGAACCCCCTCGATAGCTTGTACTTTAAAGAAATAGTTTTTAAAATCCTTAAAGGACTCATCATACATGGCAAAGACCTTGTGCCCTTGGGCAGATCTAAAGGAAACCCAAGAAGCTTTCTTTTTTGAAGAGGCCCCAGGCTTGGCCGAAACAAACAAATAGAGGAAAAGAGTTAGAGAAGGCTTGATGCCTAACTCTTGACACATCAGCTGAAAAATTTTTATAAAACCCCACAAATTGGGATGAAGCTGGGATGGAGCAATGTTACAAGACCACAACAGGTTGGTCTCAAAAGCGGAAAAAGGAAAAGTAATGTCCAACAGACTAAAGAAGTATTCATAAGCATAAAAGTAGGGACGCTCCCCCTCAACAGAAGTTGGAAAATAAACTCTCTCATTGGAATCAGGCGCTACCAGCTCGTAATTTCCTTCCTGGGCACCACTACCACAGACCCTATGGTGTTTTCGTAGCTCTCTACAGAAGTCAGAATCCACCACTAAAAGACATAGAAGAACCATGGAATCTACCCAATCGGCCATGCCCTCAGGGACTCGGGAAGACGTCTCAACAATATTCTTGCGAGAAGCCATAAGACCAACTTGTCCTACAATAAAGAAAAGAATATCGGATTACTAAAACAACTCGACTACACAACCCAGTACATTACAAGCAATAAAAGGAGTCCCCAAGACTTACGTTGAAAATCCTGGGGCACCATTTGGGAGCAAGCCACAATACATGAACCCAAGGAGATTTACAAGATTCACACCCCAGCAACAACAATCCCCTTTCAAACCAGAAATAACAACCAAAGCAGAAACCATCAAACAAAACATCGTCTTCACCAAAAGAGAAACTACCAACAGAACCTAAAACCACTAAAGGAATAACCTTTTTCAAGCAGCGGCAACATGCAAAACCCTAGAAACACTAAACGGAAGGGTGAAAAGAGGACCAGAGCATGTACATCACAGCGGCAGTCAAGCATGGTAATGCAAAAAGATTCAGGCTTTCCAACATAGATACATGCAAAATCGAAACTCTATTGAAGAATCACATTCCAAAGAAAATAAAGAAGCAGGGAAAGAAACAACCTGAAGAAAAGAGGAAGCACTAAAGAAGATGATCGTACTCCAAAAATAAACACCAAATGATCGCCAAGCAAAAGTCGCAGAAATGAGAAAATCACACAACCTGAAAAGGAAAAGAATCCGGAAGAAGGATGAAAACGAGGAGGCCAGAAATCGCCGTCAAAAGCACTTACAATCGACAAACAAACGTCGCAACAAGAAACACCAAGAAACGTAAGTTTTCAGAAGAAAACAGAAGGAGGGGAGAAAAAGGGAAGTCACGACAAAAGCAAGAGAGGAGAAAAATGTTTTTTGAGGGAAAATTTCAAAATAAAAGCCAAGAGAAACGGAGCATCAAAAACCAATTAATGGGGCATTAAAAACCCTCGCACGTTCCCAAGGCCAGGATGCTAATCCAAAAGCACGCGTTTTCAAAAGGAAGCGAAACGTTTTGCATTCAAAAAGGAACATTACAAAGGCAAAGTCAACAAAATGCTCGAGTTTGGCTTCACCTGAGAGGGTTCGAAGTCCTAAAACTAAGACTCAACCCCCCAAATAAAGACCAAACTCGAGCAGGGGCACTGTTCATACCCTGGGTCAAAGCTGTCCGACCCGGAATGTTCTACAGACAAAGCGACCGACCTCTTCAGGTCAGGATGACCTGACCTCTTCTCAAAGAGCTCAGCAAAGTCACAAGAAAGCCCAATAAAGGGCCCAAACAGAGGAACACGTCCCGAATCCAAGGGCAACCCAAAGCCCATAGAGATAAAGGCGGTTCCCTTAAAGATAAGATGACCTCACTCAAAGATAAGATAAGATAAGATAACTATCTTATCTCCAGAAAGGTCACTCCACACTATTATAAATACACTAGAGCACCCAGGTATAACTCATACTCTGATTTTACTCAAAACCTGCTTAATACCCTTGCTAACTTAAGCATTGGAGTCCCTTGCAGGTACCCCCCACCCTCCGGGGATGAAGGATCAGCATCATCACCAAGTCCAACGAGTCGGACACAGCAACTCTGACCACCATTATCAGATCGGCCTCCGCAGCTCTGACTAGCATAGAAGATCTTGTCCGAGATCGACCTCTAGTTTCAGGTAACCCACGGAACACCTGGGAACAGAATGCTCGAGCTGACGCACTCTCAAAACTAGCCAGCACCAAACCAGGGGGCAACAATAGAAGCCTCATCCAAGAAATCTGCAGAGCCCGTCAATCTTGGAAGAAGAAAAGGTTCTAACCATAACAGAGCAGGACCAAGGATGGATGACTCCCATAATCAGTTACCTCAAAACAGAAACACTCCCTACAGATGAGAAGGAGGCAAATAGGTTAAAACGGGAGGCACAATACTACACCATCATAAACAATACTCTATACAAGAGAGGGATTTCAACACCACTGTTAAAATGTGTGCCGACTTCCAATACAAAGGAAGTTTTAGAAGAAGTACACAGTGGCATCTGTGGCAACCATCTCGGAGCATAGGCTCTTACTAAAAAGATACTCCAGGCAGGATTCTATTGGTCGACTCTACAAAAAGAAGCAACAGAATTCGTAAAGACATGTTCACCATGTCAAAAACATGCCACCTTTCATATCGCCCCACCAGAAGAGCTTATCAGCGTAACCTCACCCTGGCCATTCACAAAATGGGGACTCGACCTTCTCGGTCCCTTTCCTCAAGGATCTAGACAAGTCAAATTCCTCATCGTGGGGGTAGACTATTTCACAAAATGGATCGAGACAGAACACCTAGCTAACGCCACTGCTCAAAGAAGTCGAAAATTCCTATATAGAAACATTATCACAAGGTTTGGGGTTCCATACTCCATCACCACAGACAATGGCACTTAATTTACACATGTAGGCTTCAAAAAATTGGTGGCCGATCAGAACATAAAACACCTATTCACATCCGTAGAATACCCCCAGGCCAACAGACAAGCAGAAGCTGCTAACAAAGTCATCTTAGCCGGGTTAAAACAGAGATTACAGGATTCGAAGGGAGCCTGGGCTGAAGAGCTCCCGCAAGTCCTATGGGCATATCGGACAACTCCACACTCCACCACAAAGGAATCACCTTTCCAATTAGCTTAGGGAATAGAGGCAATGATCCCAGTGGAGGTCGAAGAAGGATCACCCAAAATGATCCAATATAATGAAGAGGCCAACTCCCGACTTCAAAGGGAAGAACTCGACCTACTTCCATAAATCCAAGAAAGTGCTCGGATCAGGGAAGAGGCATTAAAACGTTGAATGGCTTCACGATACAATCAAAAGGTAGTGCAGCGAGATTTTGCTGAGAACGACCTCGTACTAATCCGAAACGACATCGAACAACCCGACCGTGAGAAGGAAAGCTGGCAGCCAACTGGAAAGGACCCTACCGAGTCAGAAAAGTACTTGGGAAGGGCTACTACAGACTGTCCTAACTCGAAGTGTGAGAGCTTCCAAGATCATGGCACGCCTGCAACCTACGAAGGTATTATAGTTAGAGATAATAAAGATCTTAGGATGAGGTGCACTCTTTTTCCTGAAAAGGTTTTTTAACGAGACGCCAAGCTAAGTTCTACAAACCACCTGAATTAAAGGGAAAAATACCCAAATGTATGGATTTGCATATTTTCTATCTTCAAGTTCTTTTTTCAGATTTTCTACAAATCCTTTTTTACAAGACGTATTAATCTGAAATGCAAAAAATTCATCGCCCGATTATAAAAGCTACAAATCGGAGGAAAGTGAAAACCAAATTCACTTCACGATCACGACCAAACAAAGATGAAAACCAAATTCATCAAAAGGTCGACCAAATGCGGATCAAACCTAATTTCTACAAAATCGGCAAAGATGAAAAAGTGACAAAAACAGAATAATGCGAGAAGTTATCAAAAGTGATCCATAGAAAGGACCTGACGAGGTCTTAATAAAATTGGGTTGCTAAAAATAACTTAAAGACAAGTCGACGTAAAGAAGTCAGACCAGTCAACCACAATAACCAAAGTTATAAAAAGTAAATCCCTGGAAAGAGGCCTGGCCAACCCAAAAAAAGAGGATTACTAGAAATAACTTAGAAGGGACCGACGTGATGAAGTCGGCCTCCCACAAACAAAAGTTATAAAAAGCAATCCCTAATAGAGATCTAAAAAAGGTCCAAAAAAAGAGGATTACTAGAAATAACTTAGAAAGGACCGACGTGATGAAGTTGGCCTCCCACAAACAAAAGTTATAAAAAGCAATCCCTAAAAGAGATCTGACAAAGGTCCAAAAAAAGAGGATTACTAGAAATAACTTAGAAGGGACCGGCGTGATGAAGTCGGCCCGACCAAGATGCCAAAGGTTAAAAGTAAATCCATGGAAGAGGCCTAACAAAGGTCCAAACAAAGTGGATTACTAGAAGTAACTTCAGGCCAAGACGAAGAAGTCAGCCGACGGAAGGCATATAAATTGGACCAGAAATCCACGACCTTAAGAGAATCAAGCTATAAGTATGCATGTACAAAGGCAATCAAAAGAAGTTGGATAACAAGGCTCCAACACTCTATAAAAAAACCTAAAAAGTGTCAGATAGGTGCAGACAAGCATATCACATAAGAAACAAGGTTATAATAATAAACATGACTCAAGAGGCCACCTGAAGTCAACCCCAAAGAACCTAAAAAACTACCTTTGTTTTTCCAAAAATAAAGTTGCTAACAAAGAAGCAACTAAAAGTATCATGCAGACAGAAGCAACAAAATAAAAAGAGTTTAAGGTCCACAGACCGGGCTATATATATCAAGATTCATAAACAAAAACTACGACGGATTCAAAGATTCTCCAGTGGCGGTATCTCGAGGTGAAGGAGGATGAGTCTGAAGAGGGATGACATCAACAGTCCCAGCAGGACGGTTCAGGATCTGAACATCAAGATCCAGCTCGGGATGACCGACCTCAACTACAGGCATTGGAGAGGACGGCACGACAGAGACTTTGGTAGCAGGAACAGGAGGAGGGTCGACTTCATCATCATCAGGGTCATCTAGGACAATCTTACCATCATTTACGATGTTGTCCATGCTAAAAAGAGTAAGGTCAAGATCAAGCGCAAAACTCGAACTTGGTCCCTTAGATTCTCATAAGCAGCATTTACACTGCCCACAAGATGACCCTGGAGCTCGGCATAATCAGCTCGGGCAGACTCCAAATCTTTCCTAAGACCCATCATTTCCTTGTAAGTTGTAACATAGATATACTTATGCTTCAAAGTCATATCTTCAGACAACTTGGCAGAAGCCGCCAAGGCAACAGCGCGAGTCTTTTCCCCCTCCAACTCTTTCTCCAACGTGGCCACCTTCACCTCAAGCTCCTCCTTCAAGCCCTTAATCCGATCAAATTCCAACTTGGCCTCCTCCATAAAGGCCTTTGTAGCATGTATATGAAGATCTTGAGTGGTTCGGTATAAAGCTGCTCCCATGTGTGCCAGTTTAATGCCACTTCGAGTGATAAAATCCAAATGATGAAGAATGGATACATCATCAGTAGACATGACACCATAAGGAGCAATTTGTTGATCAACAAACCCGACAACATCAAAGTCGGGAGCGTCCAAATTAAAAGGCTTGATAGTCCGGGGTCTTTTTGGAGGAGGAACGGCCGTAGGAGAAGAGACAGCAGCAGAAGCCTAGGGAAGATCGAGCACGTGGACCCGAGGGGTAGGGATCATCTTCCTCAAACCATGAGAGCTCGGCACAGGCTGTTTGAGAGGAACCCGGGAAGACCCTTCCCCAACCACTTTGGCTGAAATATTTTGGGCCGCCGTAGCCTTCCTTGTCTTTTTAAAGGCCTTTGTAGAGTCATTATTCTTGGCCATCTCTGGAAAACAAAATTAACCATAGAAGTAGGTCACAAACTGGAAAAAGAAAGAAGCAAAGTAAAAATAGAGCAAAATATATTGATCAATACCCAGCACAGTTCGAACGAGGGAAGGATCCCTCAAAAACTTCTTAGTATCAAAATGGGGAGGTTCTCCCCAAATATCCTCTAAGACATTCACAAAAGATTGCTCGACCTCGTCAAGCATCTCCCACGTAAACCAAGACACTACCACATTCTTTTGCCAACACAAGGGGAAGGCAGGCTCATTATTTGCTTCTAGGAAAAATGGTCGAGCTCCCTCAACAGCTCGAACCTTAAAAAAGTAATTTTTAAAGTCCCTAAAGGACTCATCATACATAGCAAAAACTTTATGTCCCTAGGCAGACCTAAAAGAAACCCAATAAGCTTTCTTTTTGGTAGTCAGTCTTAGTCAAAACAAAGAGATATAGAAATAGAGTTTGAGAAGGTGTGACGTCCAGCTCTTGGCAAAGCAACTGAAAAATCTTGATAAAACCCCAGGTGTTCGGATGGAGTTGGGATGGAGCTACATTACACGATCACAACAAGTCGGTCTCAAAAGTAGTAAAAGGAAAAATAATATTCAACTGGCTAAAAAAATAGTCATAAGCATAAAAGAAGGGGCGTTCCCCCCGGGTCAGAGCAGGAAAGCAAACCCTCTCCTCAGAATCAGGCGCTACCAATTCATGTCTTTTCCTGATCCCTATTTTTACAGAGTCGGTGATGTTTCCTAAGCTCTGCACAAAACTCAGCATCTACCACAGAGACATACATCAAGACAATGGAGTCCAGCCAATCAGACATGCCCTCGGGAACTTTGGAGGAGGTCTCGACAATATTTTTTTGAGAGGACATGGTCAACTAATCCTACAGCAAAGAAAGAGAGAGGAATTACTAAATAAACAGCTCGGGCACAACAAAGAAAATAGCTCAGGCAAAACAGATATAACTCAATCTAAAAATACACACGACAAAAGGAAAATCCCAAGACAAAACCTACTGGTCCAGGGGCATCCTTTGGAGGCAATAATAGAGCGACAAAGCAAGAACTCAAGGAAAACATCAAGAGTTATCCCAGCAAGAAAATAAACTTTCTTTCAATCAACACTCCGAGAAGAAAATTACAAACCAAATAAGTCATCAACAACCACCTCTTAAACTACAGTTTCAGTCTATCAGCAAAAGGAACTACCAAACAAGCAAGAGCATGCCCCATGGAAAAGACACAATCTTTCTTCAGAATCAAACAAGCCATTATCAAAAAAACCAAGAGCCCCAAAATAATAAAATACAGAAATATGCAACAACATGCAAAACCCTAAAAAGCTTCAACCATCAGGGAGGCATAAAAAAAGAGAAGCAGAAGTCATAGCGACGAAAAATTATAAGAAATACGAAAAGGGTCAAGCTTTCCAACATACGCTCAAACAAAATTAAAACTCTACCAAGAAATAGAACAACGCATGTGTTCATACCCTAGGTCGAGCTGTCCGACCCGGGATGTTCTATAGACAAAGCGACTGACCTCTTTAGGTCAATACAACATGACCTCTTCTCAAAGAGCTCGGCCAAGTCACCAGGAAAGCCCAAAGAAGGGCCCTAATAGAGGACCGCGCACCAAAGCTCAAGGCAACCCAAACCTACAGGGAGAAGGGCGGTTCCTTTGAAGATAAGATTACCTCACTCAAAAGATAAAGATAAGATAAGATAACTAAATTATCTTATCTAAGAAGGTCACTCTACACTATTAGAAATACGCTGGAGCACCCAGGTATAACTCATACTCTGATTCTACTCAATACCTGTTTAATACCCTTGCTAACTTAAGCATCAGAGTCCCTTGCAGGTACCCCCACCCTCTGGGGATGAAGGAATCAGCACCGCCACCAAGTCCAACAAATCGGACATAGTAACTCCGACCATTAAAGAAGATCTCATCCGAGATTGACCTACAGTTTTAGGTAACCCTCGGAACATTGGCGCCGTTGCCGGGGAACCTAGAAGTCATCCCATCACCATGGCGGACGACCATGACAATGACCATACCTCAGATCTAGAGGAAAGAATGCCGCATAAAAATGCGGATGCCACCCCAAAAGATACTTCCCAAATCAACAACAAGAAGAACTCCCCAAATGAGGGAGCCATGGATGCATTTTAAGACCGGTTAAAACAACTTGAGGAAGAAGCCCTACGCCAACGAGAGGCTGAGAAGGACCTACAAAGGGAAATAAGGCGACGCTAGGAATTGGAGAACAAACTCCTAAAACTTAAATCCGATGTCAAGACGAAAGCCAGCTAATCCATTCCTGAAGATAGCACCCGCAAGGAGCAAGACCCATTCACCAAGGAGATTATGGAGACGAAAATCCCAAAGGACGTTAAACTCCCAGACATGACCTTATACGACGGCACTACAGATCCCGGCCATCATCTCAGCAACTTCAGAAGCAGAATGTATCTCACCGACGCCTCAAATGCAGTTCGTTGCAAAGCCTTTCCAACTACTTTAACAAAAACAGCAATTAGATGGTTCGACAACCTCCCTCCTAGGTCCATCTTAAGTTTCGACGACATGGCTAAGAAATTCCTGGCCAGATTTTCCATCCAAAAGGACAAAGCTAAACATGCTCCGAGCTTACTAGGAATTAGACAAAGAGAACGGGAAATCCTGCGCAACTACATGGAAAGATTTAATAAGACATGCATGGATATACAGAACCTGCCAACAGAAGCCGCTATTATGGGCCTCATTAATGGCTTACGAGAAGGGCCCTTTAGTCAATCTATATCAAAAAAGTACCCCATATCTCTGAACGAGGTGCAGGAATGAGCAGAAAAGTACATCAACATGGAGGAAAACTGCCGACTAGGAGAGACCTCGAAGGCCGGGTTCACCCACCGTGATAAGAATAAAGTTTCCAAAAAAAAGGAAGACCGACATGGAGAGAAAATTAAAAAATACCACAATTACACCCCTTTACGGGTGTCTCTTGTGGATGTATACAGAGAGGATTGCAACACAAAAAAATACCACCAGCTCGGCCACTCAAAGGCAAAAAAGAGGAGGAAACCGGGCTGAATATTGTGAATACCATCGGATCCGCGGGCACTCCTCCAATGAGTGTTTCGATTTAAAAAATGTCATAGAAAAGCTCATACGAGAAGGAAAGCTAGATCGATATCTGGCCACCCATGATGATGAACAAAGAAAAAGAAGAAGAGCAGAAGATGTCGGACCAACCGCGCGATCATCTTGAACGCCAAAAAGACATGTCCACATGATACACGGCGGATTTGCCAGAGGAGGAATCTCCAAATCATCTCGCAAAAGACATCTCAAAGATGTATATCACGTCGCAGGAAAGGAGGAAGGACCCGACATCCCGGCGATCACTTTTACAAAGGAAGACGCATCCGGCATCACATCAGGGCATGACGATCCCATGGTCATCACTATTATAATGGCAAAGGCAAATCTTCACCGTACGCTGATAGACCAGGGGAGTTCTGCCGATATATTATTCAAAACGGCTTTCGACAAACTCAGCATAGAAGAAAAAGAACTCAAAGCGTATCCAGACAGCCTGTTCGGGCTAGGCGATACCCCAGTTCAACCGATGGGATACATCTCACTCCACACAACTTTCGAAAAAGGAAGTCAGTCAAGAACACTCAAAATAGATTACAGCGTAGTCGACGTAAGTTCAACCTACAATGCCCTAATAGGTCGGACAACGTTAAATCAGCTCGGCGCAATAGTCTCGACTCCTCATCTATGCATGAAGTTCCCAATTGCAGGAGGAATAGCTATGATAAAAGCAGATCAGAGGATGGCGCGTCGCTGTTACAACGAAAGTCTAAACCTCAGAGGCAGAGGAGAAGGATTCCACATAATTGAGCTCGGTGGTATTCAGAGGCGGGAAGAGCTTCGCCCACAACCTGAAGGAGAAATAGAGAAAATCCAGATCGGGGATACCCCGGACCAAACAACCAATATCGGCACATTCCTAAAAGGAGACATCAAAAAATCACTCATACAGTTTCTACGCGACAACGCTGACCTCTTTGCATGGAAGGCCGCAGACATGCCAGGCATATATCCCATGCTAATGTGCCACAAGCTAGCAGTTTACCCGGGATCTCGGCCGGTACAACAAAGGCGTAGAAAGCTAGGACCAGAATGCTCTAAAGCTGTGGAAGAACAGGTACGAGCTCTACTAGAGGTAGGTTTCATAAGAGAAGTCAAATACCTGCTATGGCTTCCTAATGTCGTATTGGTAAAAAAGTCAAACGGGAAGTGGAGAATGTGTACTGACTATACCGATCTCAACAAAGCCTGCCCAAAAGATCCTTACCCACTCCCAAACATCGACGCTCTGGTAGATGCCTCCTCCGGATATAAATACATCTCCTTCATGGATGCATACTCGGGATATAACTAAATCCCAATGTACCCACCCGACCAAGAAAAAACCTCATTCTTAACCCCAAAGGCAAATACTGCTACATTGTCATGCCCTTCGATCTTAAAAATGCGGGAGCCACTAACCAAAGATTAATGAACAAGGTTTTTTCGGATCACATTGGAAAGGTTATGGAAGTCTATGTGGACGACATGCTAGTAAAGACACAAAACGAAGAGATGTTATTATCCGATCTGACACAAGTATTCAACACCATAAGACGACACGACATGCGACTCAATCCCGCAAAATGCACCTTCGCAGTAGAAGCTGGTAAATTCTTGGGTTTTATGATCACACAGAGAGGAATCGAGGCAAACCCGGATAAGTGCAGGGCCATACTCGACATGAAAAGTCCGACTTGTCTCAAAGAGGTACAACAACTCAACGAGAGGTTGGCAGCCTTGTCCAGATTCCTGGCCGGATCATCAATAAGATCTCTCCCCTTCTACGCCACTCTAAGGAAGGGACAGCGGAATGCGAGCAAGCCTTCTAAGACTTCAAAAGATTCATGGGACGGCCACCTATACTAAGTCGGCCACGGGAAGGAGAACCACTCATATTGTACCTCGCGGCGGGAAATCGGGCAATAGCCTCAGCACTGGTCTGAGAAGACAACAGCGGGCAACAACCCATATACTTTATCAGCAAAGCATTACAAGGATCCGAGCTGAACTACCAGAAAGTAGAAAAGTTCGCTTACGCTCTCATACTAACATCACGACGACTTTGCCCCTACTTTCAGTCTCACACAATTAAAGTTCGGACCGACCAGCCCATAAAAGGGATCTTACAGAAAAGAGACTTGGTAGACAGAATCTTGCAATGGGCAGTCGAGTTGTCCGAATTCGACCTTCAATATGAAGCTCGGACGGCCATCAAATCTCAATATCTGGCCGACTTCATTGCGGAATTTACGGACACACCAGAAATCCCCACAGGATGGAATCTATATGTGGATGGTTCCTCAAATAAAACGGGAAGTGGCGCGGGCGTAATAATTGAAAGCGACCAGGGAACCCAACTCGAACTCTCCCTCAAATTCGGGTTCCCTGCCTCAAACAATCAAGCAGAATATAAGGCACTACTAGCTGGTTTGAAGCTGGCTAGGAAGGTTGGAGCTCAAAAACTTATCATCTTCAGTGACTCACAGGTAGTTACTTCACAAATAGCAGGAAGCTACCAAGCCAAAGATCCCACTATGAAAAAGTACTTGGACAAAACCAGGGAACAACTTGGACAATTCAGAGAGTATGAGATTCGTCACATACCCGGAGAATAGAATGCCCGGGCCGATGCACTCTCAAAACTAGCCAGCACCAAACCAGGAGGCAACAATAGAAGCCTCATCCAAGAAATTCTATAGAATCCATCAATCTCAGAAGAAGAAAAAGTCCTAGCCATAACAGGTCACGATCAGAGATGGATGACTCCCATAATTAACTACCTCAGAACAGAAGCTCTCCCCACAGATGAGAAAAAGGCAAAGAGGTTAAAACGGGAAGCACAATGCTATACCATCATAAATAATACTCTATACAAAAGAGGGATTTCAATACCACTGCTAAAATGCGTGCCGACTTCCAACACAAAAGATGTCCTAGAAGAAGTACACAGTGGCATTTGTGGGAATCACCTCGGAGCGCAGGCACTCGCCAAAAAAGTGCTTCGGGCAGGATTTTATTAGCCAACTCTACAAAAAGAAGCCACAGAATTTGTAAGGACATGTTCACCATGTCAGAAACATGCCAACTTTCACACCGCCCCGCCAGAGGAACTCATCAGTGTTTGGCCATTCGCAGAATGGGGACTCGATCTCCTTGGACCTTTTCCTCAAGGATTGGGACAAGTCAAATTCCTCATAGTAGGAATAGACTACTTCAAAAAATGGATCGAGGCAGAACCCCTAGCCAACGCCACAGCTCAAAGAAGTCGGAAATTTCTATATAGAAACATCGTCACAAGGTTCGGAGTTCCATACTCCATCACCACAGACAATGATACCCAGTTCACAGACGCAGGCTTCAGAAAACTAGCGGCCGATGATACGTAAAAATTAAGATTTCACGTACAACCGGCAAGTATACCGGGTCGCATCAAGTAGTAAAACTCACTAAGAGTGAGGTCGATCCCACGAGGATTGGTAGATAAAGCAACTTTAGTTAAATGGTAAATTTAGTTAAGCGAATAAGATTTTGATTTTGTGATTAATGTAACTTTTGAACATAAGTGCAGGAATGTAAATTGCAAGGAATTTAAAAACAGGACAATAGAAATAAAATGGAAGTAAATGACGGAAACTTAAAGTGCAAGATACTTAAATGACATCAAAGATAAATTGCTAGGAATTAAAGGTTGCAGAAATTTAAAGAGCATAAGAGCAAGAGCAAGAAATAAAGAGACAGAATGTAGATGACAAGAAAAATAAATTGCAAGAATGTAAAGGGAGATGGGGTGAGGGTATTCAAACAACTAATAAGCAAAAGAAATAAGAATTGATGGTAGAGAAGATCATTAGGGATCAGAGATGTTAGTTTTCATGAATTGATGTTAGTCAAATTCCTCTCAATCATGGGTATAGATCTATGGCAAGTGGGTGATTGAACCCCAATCTCTTGGTGATTCAATCTCTCTCAACATAGCCAATTGCCACTCTCGTGATCTAATTGTTCATGAGAAGAGATGAAGCTCATATATTATCCAGCCACACAATTTCTATAATCTCAACCAAGGAGAGTTACATCTCACATACTAACCAAGGTATATTGATTAAAGATATCATGAAAGGATGAACTCTAAACTGAATTATGTGGCTCATTCCTCAAATTCACCACATAATTCATGTAGATTAACCCCTCTCTCGATGGTGGTTGAATCTATGAAGAGCAAGAGTTCCCTCTTTAGATCAACCACTAGAATTGAGGAGGAATGATGGGTTCATCAATCCATTCCAACAAACAGAGCTCCTCCCCTAATGAAAGTGGGGTTTAGTGAGTCATTGCTCCAAATTCAACAACAATTGCCATAAACAAGAATTAAACTAAGTGTAAAGGAAGAAGAAGAAGAAGAATGAAGTGCTTAAAACTTGAAAATGAAGAAGAAAAATTCCAATAGAAAACCAAAGAGAACTCTCTCGGAAGTACCCAAAAGAGTCTTCAAAATTCAAGTGCTAAAAAGTGAATAAAAATGCTAAGTCTTAAACAGTATTCAAAAGTGTCAAAAAAAGTCCCCCACAAGTACATCAATCTCTTCTATTTATACTACTCTAAAACTCTTCCAAAGATCTTCAATTGGTTTAGCAATATGGGCTTCTCTTTGTTGAATTCTTGGCTCAATTGAAGAAGTTGTTGGCCTTTGTGATGAATAGGGGAAGCAAAGCAAGTTGGCACCAATTCTGGCCCATTGAGGGGCGTTGTTGGCAATAACTCAGGCCTTAGTGCACGTTGGCAACGTGCATGCCAATTTCCTGGAAGTGAGTTTGAGACTTGGGCGTTGCTAGCCCAAGTTGTTGTGAATAACGCACCCTCAACCCCAAGTTAGCAACGTGCTCGAGCATCACTCTCCCAAGGCAAGGACTTGAGGCTGGCGTTGTTGCAAAACACGCCCCCTTTGTGCACGTTGGCAACGTGCTCGATCCCACATCCAAGGATCATCTCTAGCTCCCTTGAATTTCATTTCATGTTCTTGTTTTTAGGGCCTAAAGATGACTCTGGTTTGGCTTCAATCTTGTGCTCCACCATGGACTATTATATATGGTTGGAAAGCTCTGAATGTTAGCTTTCCAACGCAACTGGAAGTACTCAATTTGGATCTCTGTAGCTCAAGATATCTTCCATTGAAGTGGACATGTTCAGGCTGCCTTGTTTTGGTAAGTTGGCGTTGGCAACGCCCATCTAGCGTTGGCAACGTGAGTGGTGCGGCATTTGGGCGTTTGGAACGCGGTTGGTGCGCCATTGGGCGTTTAGCAGCCTGGTTGGTGCGCCATTGGGCGTTTGGCAGCCTGGTTGGTGCGCCATTGGGCGTTTGGCAGCCTGGTTGGTGCGCCATTGGGCGTTTGGCAACTTGGCTGGCACCAAAACTTGGTGCCTAGCCAAGCTTTCTTGTGTGGCGTTGGCAACGCCATTCTTGAGTTGGCAACGCCAGCTCCTTTTCTTCCAGGGCTCCATTTGTTGCTTGGTTGTGTGGCGTTGGCAACGCCCATCTTGAGTTGGCAACGCCAGCTCCTTTTCTTCCAGGGCCAAGCTTGATTGTTTGGCGTTGTTAGCCTGCGTTGTCCTCAAAAACGCCCCTCATTTCTAGGCTGGCAACGTGCTCGAGGCTCCAAATCCAGGGCCAAGTTCCTTGTGTGGGCGTTGGCAGCGCCAGCTTCAAGTTGGCAACGCCAACTTTGCTTCCTCCAGGGCCAAGTTCCTTGCTTGTGTCTTGTGTGTGGCGTTGGCAACTTGGTTCTAGAGTTGGCAACGCCAACCTTGCTTCCAGGGCCAAGTTCCTTGTGTGTGAGCGTTGGCAACTTGGTTCTAGAGTTGGCAACGCCAACTTTGCTTCCAGGGTTGCCAAGCTTGCTTGGTGTGGTTGTGTGTGGCGTTGGCAACGCCAATCTCAAGTTGGCAACGCCAACTTCTTGCCTTGGTTGCCTCCAGGACCAAGCTTGCCTTGTGTTGTGGAGTTGGCAACGCCAATCCCAAGTTGGCAACGCCAACTTCTTGCCTTGGTTGCCTCCTTCTTGCTTCCATGCTTCCTTGTTTCAACACCTATCATCAACAAGGGAGATAGCTTCAAAGTCTTACCAATTCAAGCAATAAATTTCATGAGATTCATTCATACTCATTCATATATGCATTCCTTAAATCATTTGCATGAATTTGGCTAGAATTAACATGTTCCTTGATATCATCATGCATGGAAACAAAACTCATAAAAGGACTTGTTTATTTAGAGAAAATGAGTGAATTTAAACTAAAACTAACTAAACTAACTAACTAATAATGCAAATATGCATTTGCATCACAACACCAAACTTAAAGTATTGCTTGTCCTCAAGCAAAATATAAAGGACTTTGTCACAAGAATTTAAGATGTAAGACTTGAATGTTCTCCCAGAGAGTAATTTCTCATTGAGCATGTTATCCTCACTTGTGTGGTCATAAATTTATTGTAATTGAACACAACTATTCAACTTTTTCAATTAAAATGCTTGCTTCACTACTAAATTGGTTAACTTCACTAGACTTCTTTCACACCTTAGCACATGATCCTTGAACCAATTTTTTCTGCTTATTTCTTTTTCCTTCTTTTTTTTCTTTCCCTTTTTCTTTCAATTAAGCTCGAAATCTTGTCTTAAGGCGGCTCTTTAGCATAAGCTTTCAATCAACAATCCCAAACCAGTTGGTTCAAGTTGTTAAGTGTTGAGACACTCTTAAAGATTTACTCACTCAAGCCTCTTTCCTTAACACATTCAGTCACAGGCATATAACATTGAAATTTTGTTTGGATAGTGGTGTCCAGCACCTCTTTGGGTTGCTAAATGTTCTGTTATAGAGCTACTCTTGATTGTGGGTTTTCAATCGATAATCCCGAGTTAGTTAACTCAAGTTACCGGGTGATGAAGCACCCCTCGGATTTACTAGCCCGAGTATGTCTCTTAACATCAATCACCACAGACACATATCCAACTTTTGTCATTGATGCCTAGCCTTTCATTCTTTGTATTCTATTTTCTTTATTGTCAAGGTTATTTGTGCTTTTACTGATAAAGCCCTTGTGATCCTTAACCAAACTAGTCTTGTATTAGCAAGCATTCTTTTGAATTTCTTGAACATTGCTTCTTTCACAATAAATATACTAGCACTTTTCTTATGGGACAACATGATCCTTTTTAAGCTAGATTTCTCTCTGTTCTTGCTCAAACTACATCTTTTATTCCAATGACAAGAAAAATATTAAAGACAAGCAACTATTCCAAATCTGTGAGTGGTGATGCATGGAATGGGCAACATAAAAGATAATGCTTCAAAAAAAAAAAAAATGCATCCTAGAAGGTATACCATATTTCAGACATACATCTTCTTTATTTAAAACATAAAGAAACATAAAGAAAAAATAAAGGAACTTCACCACCTTTAGTCTTCATGTCCCTTTTCCTTTGCTTGATTCTCCTTGCTTTCCTTTGCCCTTTGGATCTTGTTTTTTTGCTTCTTAGCTCTCCTTGTTGCTTTGTTGTTGAATCTCCCTTTGGATCTTCTTTCTTTTTGCTCCTCCTTTCCCCTTGTTGTTGTGTCGTTGCATCCCTCTCTTCTCTTTGCCAAATTCCTGAGCTTATCATTGTCTTCTGTAGCCTCTGTTGATTGAATCTCACCCTTGCTAGTTCTTGCTGTTCAAATATCTTCCGAGCCTCATTAAAACATTTGATTTGTGGGTTGATCAATGGGGGTGTGGAACAGAGGTAACTAAGCTTTTCTTGGGTGCATATGTCATAGTCAAGTCTGTCCTTGTGCCTGGCTTCCTTGAACATTCTGTTTTCATTGAAATCTCTGTAGAGTGTTTCATGTCTAGCATCCAACCTATGGAGAAGTTCTCTTTGCTGAGCTTGCTCTATCCTTAGTTGAGCTTGTTCTTGTATCACTTTCTCCATGGCTTTTTCATGTTCCATAGCTGAATTGTTGATGGCTTCTTGCATCTTGGCATATTGTTCTTGTTGCAACTCCATCATGTGTGTTTGGTACTCATTTTGTTGGTTCATCCATTGAACTTGAACCCCTCTTTGTTGATCCATCAATTGCCAAAGGTCCCTTTGTTGTTGTGCTTGTTCCTCTTGGCTTCTTTGAATTTGTGAATATTGCCCAGAAATCCCTTCCAAGGCGGCTTGGAGTTGGTTCATGTTCAAGGTGTGGGATTCATCCATTTCTTGAGGCTCCTCCTCTTGTCTTACTTCTTTTCTTTTCTTCCTTCTTGCTAAAGGTTGCCTTTCCAATTGGGTTGTGGTGATGAACTCCAACCTTTCTTTGGTAAGAGGTTTTCCAATAGAGACCAAATCAGTTTCTTCAAATTCTCCCAGAGGCACTCCAGCTTCTTCACATAGGCGCAGAATAGTACTAGGGTATCCTAGCCAGCTGTCCTGTTTGACCTTTTGAGCTATTTCAATGATGTTCTTGGCTATAATGTCTCCAACATTGATTTCCCCTCCTTTCATTATGCAATGGATCATTATAGCTCTATTCACCGTTACCTCAGAGTTATTTGAAGTAGAGATCAGTGACCTCCTCACTATGTCATGCCATCCTTTTGCTTGAGGTATGAGATCACCTCTCCGAAGTTTGAGTGGTCGGCCATGTGAATCCAATACCCAATCAGTGCCTATTCTGCACAAGTCACTCACCACATCCACATATCTTGGGTCATTTTCAACCCTTTCTTCATAGCTAGGTCGTTTGAACTGTTTGTGCTTGACCCTTAGCACCCTATTGATGGTGTCCGGGCTAAAATCAACATCCACACCTCTTACATAGCTCATGTATGGTTCTTCATCATCATATTCTCTTATCACATTAGTGAAGAACTCATGGATGAGAAGCATGCTTATTTCTTGAGGTTGGTCACAGAGAAGCTCCCATCCCCTTTTTCTGATTATTTTTTGTATCTCAGGGTATTCATCTTTTTTAAGCTTGAATGGTAGCTCTGGAACAACATCTTTGCTTGACATCCAACTAAAAATTCGCTCATTGTGTTTGGATTTGAATCTTCTTTGATCAAATTCATCTTCTCTCCTATCCCTTGATGATGAGGCCATTGAGATTCACTTGCAAGATTGAATCTCCCCAACACCAAACTTAGATGAATGCTTGTCCTCAAGCATAAGGAAAATGATTGTGAATGAGAGAGATATGGGATAAGCACGGTGACTTAGAGAAGGTAGAAAATGATGGTGAAGGAGATTGAGTGTTTCGGTTATGTGAGAGATGTGATGCTTCAAGAGTTTTTGTTGGGTAAAGATGAGGTTCAAGGTTAGAATTTGTGAAACATGGAGTAGGTTGGAGGTTGAGTATGAGTTCGGCTAGTGAAGTGAAAGTTGGTGGGTAGAAGAATGAATGATGAATGAATATGGTTGAAGTATTTAAAGTGAAAGTTGGTGGGAAGGCATTTAAGGCTCGGTCATGGCATGCTTCCTTGTGCACAATGCATGTTGATTTCTTTTTCCCCATGCACAAAGTTTAAAATTCATGTGACTACCCTTCCTTATGTATCCGTGATCTTTCTTCAAGATTCCCCATCACTTCTTTCTTTCTTTCCTGCAACAAAATGCCAAAGGCTTGAGATTCTTAAAGTGACATTAATGGCTAAAAACTTATGATTATGTTCCTATACAAAATTGACTAAATTAGATTCCCTAATCTATTTTTTTAGCATTAATAATGCAAGTAAAGACACCAAACTTAGTTTGTGACTAAGTGTTCTATGGAATTAATTCCAAAGATAGCCACATCAAACTTAGTAATTTACCTACATTAAATGCTTTTTTTTTTTCACGTTTTTTTATTTTATTTTATTTTATTTTATAACTAAAGTAGATGACAAAACTTTCATAGCTTAGCATTTTCGTGTATGTATGGACACCAAACTTAGTTTGTGGCTAAGTGTTATAGAACACACATTTGCCATTACTTCAAGATTGGCCACACCAAACTTAGTGCCTTGCATACACCATGTACTAGTCTACTTGATCATTATTGGTTACTAAAACATGAAATTAAAAGACTCCCTGTGCATGGGTTGCCTCCCATGAAGCGCTTTGTTTATTGTCCTTAGCTCGACATTGCAGCTTCTTTGCTCATGTTAAGAGTTGCACACTCTCTTCCTTGCTCCAAGGGCCACCAAAATAGTGCTTCACCCTATATCCATTGACTGTGAAGGTTTGTTTTGAGGCTTCATCAAGCAATTCAACATAGCCATGAGGTGATACTTTGGTGATGGTGTATGGACCAGTCCATCTAGACCTCAGCTTCCCAGGGAAGATCTTCAATCTTGAATTGAATAATAACACCTTTTGGCCTGGTTCAAATGTTCTTTGAGAGATCCTCTTATCATGCCATCTCTTTGCTCTCTCCTTGTATATTTTGGCATTGTCATATGCCTCCAATCTGAACTCCTCAAGCTCATTGAGTTGTAGCAACCTCTTCTCTCCTGCTGCTTGAGCATCTAGATTTAGAAGTTTGGTGGCCCAGAAAGCCTTATGTTCAAGCTCTACAGGGAGGTGGCATGCCTTTCCATACACCAATTGAAAGGGAGATTTTCCTATGGGTGTCTTGAAGGCTGTCCTATATGCCCAAAGTGCATCATCTAGCTTCCTAACCCAATCCTTTCTTGTTGTTCCCACAGTTTTCTCCAAGATCCTTTTTAGCTCTCTGTTAGCAAGTTCAGCTTGTCCATTGGTTTGTGGGTGATATGGGGTAGCTACTTTGTGTGTAACACCATACTTGTGGAGTAAGGAATTGAGTTGCTTGTTGCAAAAGTGGCTTCCCCCATCACTTATAAGCCCTTTGGGTACTCCAAATCTTGTGAAGATGTTCTTCTTGAGGAATTGCAAGACCACGTTGGTATCACATGTGGTGGTGGCTATTGCTTCTACCCATTTGGAGACATACTCTACTGCTACCAGGATGTATTTGAACGTGTAGGATGGAGGAAAAGGTCCCATGAAATCTATTCCCCACAAATCAAAGAGTTCCACTTCCAAAATGAACTTTTGGGGCATCTCATTTTTCTTTGACAAACCCCCTGCTCTTTGACATTCATTGCATTGGCTCACAAACTCCCTAGCATCCTTGAAGATTGAAGGCCAATAGAAACCACTTTGAAGGACCTTAGCAGCAGTTCTTTCAGCTCCAAAATGACCACCATAACTAGAGTTGTGACAATGCCATAGTATGTTCTTCATCTCATTTTCTGGCACACATCTTCTTATCATTCCGTCTGGGCATCTTTTGAACAAGAATGGTTCGTCCCAAAAGAAGAACCTAGCCTCATGCAACAGCTTCTTCACTTGTTGTCTTGTGTACTCTTGTGGAATGATTCTTCCTGCCTTGTAGTTGGCCATGTCTGCAAACCATGGGACATGTTGAATGTGCAAGAGATGTTCATCTGGAAACTCTTCATTTATTGATGGAAGGTTGTCTTGGCATTCATCTTGTGGCACCCTTGATAAGTGATCAGCAACTTGATTTTCACTGCCCTTTCTATCTTTGATCTCAATGTCAAACTCTTGTAGGAGTAGCACCCATCTAATTAGCCTTGGTTTGGCATCCTGTTTTGACATAAGATACTTAATGGCAGCATGGTCAGTATACACTAAGACTTTAGATCCAATCAAATATTGTCTAAACTTATCAAAGGCATACACCACGGCTAGTAACTCTTTCTCTGTTGTGGTGTAGTTTCTTTGAGTTTCATTCAATACCTTACTTGCATAGTAGATAACATGAAGCCTCTTTTCCTTCCTCTGCCCCAACACAGCACCGATTGCAAGGTTGCTTGCATCACACATGAGTTCAAAAGGTAGTCCCCAAGTTGGGGGTGATGATTGGTGCTGTGGTGAGCTTAGCCTTTAGAGTTTCAAAAGCATGCTTGCATTCATCATCAAAGATAAAAGAATTTTCTACCACCAGCAAATTGCTTAGTGGCTTTGCTATTTTGGAAAAATCTTTGATAAATCTCCTATAAAATCCAGCATGCCCCAAGAAACTCCTAACGGCTTTCACACTAGTTGGCAAAGGAAGTTTTTCTATAATTTCTACTTTTGCCTTGTCAACCTCTATACCTTTTCTTGAAATTTTATGACCAAGAACAATGCCTTCGGGTACCATGAAATGACATTTTTCCCAATTCAAAACTAAGTTTGTTTCTTGGCATCTTTTCAAGACTAAGGTAAGATGGTGCAAGCAAGTATTGAATGAATCACCAAAAACAGAGAAATCATCCATAAAGACTTCAATGAATTTTTCTACCATGTCTGAGAAGATTGAAAGCATGCATCTTTGAAAGGTAGCTGGGGCATTGCAAAGTCCAAATGGCATCCTCCGGTATGCAAAGACTCCAAAGGGACAAGTGAAGGAAGTCTTCTCTTGATCCATGGGGTCAACCACTATCTGATTATACCCAGAATATCCATCAAGAAAACAATAATAAGCATGGCCAGCCAACCTTTCAAGCATCTGATCAATGAAAGGTAGAGGAAAGTGGTCTTTTCTTGTTGCATCATTCAACCTCCTATAGTCTATGCACATCCTCCACCCTGTCACTGTTCGTGTTGGGATAAGCTCATTCTTCTCATTAACAATGACAGTCATGCCTCCTTTCTTAGGTACTACTTGCACTGGACTGACCCATGGGCTGTCAGATATAGGGTAGATGATCCCAGCCTTGCACAACTTCAGGACTTCCTTTTGAACAACCTCCTTCATTGTAGGATTCAATCTTCTTTGGGGTTGTACCACCGGTTTGGAACCCTCCTCTAAGAGTATCTTGTGCATGCATACAGCAGGGCTTATGCCTTTCAAGTCATCAATGGTCCATCCCAATGCCTCTTTGTGAGCCCTCAAAACCACAAGGAGCTTTTCTTCTTCTTCTGCATTCAATGTGGAATTGATGATCACTGGGAAGCTATCCTTCTCACCAAGAAATGCATATTTAAGATGAGGGGGTAGTGGTTTCAACTCTTGTTGTGGTGCCTTTTCTTTGGTAGCTTCACTTGGTTCCTTTGATGCTTCCAACGTGTTTTCTTCTTGTCCTTTGATGTTATGGACTTCCTCTTGTTTCATTTGATGGTTTGTGTCAAGCACTTCTTCAACCAAAGAGTCTACTACATCAATCCTCATGCAATTTTCTTTCTCAACAGGGTGTTGCATCGCTTTGAAGACATTTATGGTCATTTGCTCATCATGCACCCTGAAGATCATCTCTCCCTTTTCCACATCAATGATTGTTCTAGCTGTAGCCAAAAAGGGTCTACCAAGAATGACTGAATTGTTTCCCTCTTCATCCATGTCTAGGACCACAAAATCAGCTGGGAATATGAAGTTTCCCACCTTCACCAAGAGGTTCTCAACTACTCCATTTGGCACTTTGATGGATCTGTCAGCAAGTTGGAGTGACATCCTTGTGGGTTTGAGCTCTTCAATCATCATTTTCTTCATCATGGTAAGGGGCATTAAGTTAATGCTTGCTCCCAGGTCACAAAGTGATTTATCAACAGCCATGCTCCCAATCGTGCAAGGTATGAGAAAGCTGCCAGGGTCTTTGAGTTTTGGAGGTAACCCTTGTTGAATGATGGCACTACACTCTTGATTGAGAACCACGGTTTCTTTTTCTTGCCAACTCCTCTTCTTGGTGATCAACTCCTTAAGAAACTTTGCATACAATGGCATCTGTTCTAGAGCTTCTGCCAATGGGATGTTGATTTCAAGTTTCTTGAAGATCTCTAAAAACCTTGGGAATTGTTGGTCCTTTGCTCCTCTGTGTATCCTAGTTGGGTATGGAAGCTTGGGTACATAAGCTTTCACTCCTTCATTTTTGTTTTCTTTTTGTGGATTCATACTTTCCTTGCCATCACGGTTGCCTTCTTGACTTGGTGGATTGCCTTGTGGCTTGACAACCTCCTTGCCTTTGTTAGATGTTGAAGCCTTTTCTTCATCTTGCCTCTCCACTGTGTCTTGCTCTTTGGGTTTTGTTGCTTCTTTATTTGAACTTTCACCAACTACCTTGCCACTCCTTAATTGCAAAGCCTTACATTCTTCTCTTGGGTTGGGTATTGTGTCGCTTGGGAGGACATGGGTTGGTTTCTCGGCTTGTTTGGCTAGTTGTCCCACTTGTCTCTCAATGTTCTTCATAGTGACCGCTTGTTCTTGTTGTCCCTTAGCTAAAGCTTGAGTGGTTTGAGCAAGTGCTTGCAAGGTTGCTTCCAGACTTGAGATTCTGGCCTCATGATGGTCAATTGGAGGTATGATGGGGGTTGATTGTTGTTGGAAGTTGTTGGGTGGATTAGTGTGGTAATTTTGTGAGTTGGATGTTGGTGCAGAGAAGTTATTTTGGTGGGTTTGTGAGTTATGATGGGGGTGTTGATATGTGTTTTGTGTTTTTCTATATTGGTTAGTGTTGTTGGTATGGTGATTTTGGTTGTTCGTGTTACGGGTGTGATTGTGGTTGTTGTTCTTTTGCCAATGGTTTTCTCCCCACTTTAAATTGGGATGATTCTTCCAAGATGAGTTGTATGTATCACCATGGAATTCCTCCTGAGAATTTGAAGTATTCTGCATGTATTGAACTTGTTCTTGTGGTTGTTCAACCGTGGTTCCTTCACCTTGGTTCCATTCAAGTGATGGTTGATTTGTTGTGTTCACTGATGCAAGTTGCATACCATCCATTCTCTTTGTTATCATCTCCATTTGTTGTTGGATTTGTTGGTGCATTAACTTGTTTTGTGCCAAGATAGCATCAACACCTTCAAGCTCCATTACACCTTTCTTTGGGGGTGGATTGTGTTGCCTCTCTGATGAGTAATAATATTGATTGTTTGCCACAATCTCAATGAGGTTTTGAGCCTCCTCAGCAGTTTTCATCATGTTGAGTGATCCTCCTGATGAGTAGTCTAGTCCCTTCCTTGCTTCTAAGCTTAAGCCTTCATAGAAGTTTTGGAGCTTAACCCAATCACTAAACATGTCTGGGGGACATCTTCTCATTAGTGCCTTATATCTTTCCCAGGCTTCGTACAATGACTCCCCTTCCATTTGCCTAAAAGTCTGAACCTCTGTCTTCAACTTGATGACCTTTTGAGGTGGGTAGAACTTTGCTAGAAATTTGCCCATCACTTCATTCCAATCATTGAGGCTTTCCTTGGGGAATGATTCTAGCCATTGAGTGGCTTTATCCCTCAAAGAGAATGGAAATAGCAACAACTTGTAGACATCTGGATGCACTCCATTTGTCTTCACTGTATTGCATATCCTCAGAAAAACAGAGAGATGTTGATTTGGGTCTTCAAGAGGTCCCCCTCCATAAGAGCAATTGTTCTGTACCAAAGTGATGAGCTGAGGTTTTAGCTCAAAGTTATTGGCCTGAACATTTGGTGTAGCAATGCTGCTCCCACAATGTCTTGGATCAGGGATAGTATACGAGGATAACACCCTTCTAGCTCGTCCACCATTGTTGTTGACCCCTCCAGGAGGATTGTGCATCTCATCCTCCATGGCTTGATCTTCTCCTTCTGATTCCTCTGACCCTTCTTCACCAACTATGAACTTTCCCCTTTCTGCTCTCCTTAACCTTCGGCGGGTTCTCTCGTCCTCAATATCACGTCTACTTGTTCCTGACATACACAAACAGAACCAAAATCACAAGTGAAACACTCTAGAATGAAGGTGAAATTGGAGTTAGTGAAACAAAGTATCAAACAGTTAGTGGGCTTAGCAAAAACAATAAAAATGCTTAATCTAAACCACCTTTCACTTAATCATTGTCAATCTAACCAATCCCCGGCAACGGCGCCAAAAACTTGATACGTAAAAATTAAGATTTCACGTACAACCGGCAAGTATACCGGGTCGCATCAAGTAGTAAAACTCACTAAGAGTGAGGTCGATCCCACGAGGATTGGTAGATAAAGCAACTTTAGTTAAATGGTAAATTTAGTTAAGCGAATAAGATTTTGATTTTGTGATTAATGTAACTTTTGAACATAAGTGCAGGAATGTAAATTGCAAGGAATTTAAAACAGGACAATAGAAATAAAATGGAAGTAAATGACGGAAACTTAAAGTGCAAGATACTTAAATGACATCAAAGATAAATTGCTAGGAATTAAAGGTTGCAGAAATTTAAAGAGCATAAGAGCAAGAGCAAGAAATAAAGAGACAGAATGTAGATGACGAGAAAAATAAATTGCAAGAATGTAAAGGGAGATGGGGTGATGGGTATTCAAACAACTAATAAGCAAAAGAAATAAGAATTGATGGTAGAGAAGATCATTAGGGATCAGAGATGTTAGTTTTCATGAATTGATGTTAGTCAAATTCCTCTCAATCATGGGTATAGATCTATGGCAAGTGGGTGATTGAACCCCAATCTCTTGGTGATTCAATCTCTCTCAACATAGCCAATTGCCACTCTCGTGATCTAATTGTTCATGAGAAGAGATGAAGCTCATATATTATCCAGCCACACAATTTCTATAATCTCAACCAAGGAGAGTTACATCTCACATACTAACCAAGGTATATTGATTAAAGAAATCATGAAAGGATGAACTCTAAACTGAATTATGTGGCTCATTCCTCAAATTCACCACATAATTCATGTAGATTAACCCCTCTCTCGATGGTGGTTGAATCTATGAAGAGCAAGAGTTCCCTCTTTAGATCAACCACTAGAATTGAGGAGGAATGATGGGTTCATCAATCCATTCCAACAAACAGAGCTCCTCCCCCTAATGAAAGTGGGGTTTAGTGAGTCATTGCTCCAAATTCAACAACAATTGCCATAAACAAGAATTAAACTAAGTGTAAAGGAAGAAGAAGAAGAAGAATGAAGTGCTTAAAACTTGAAAATGAAGAAGAAAAATTCCAATAGAAAACCAAAGAGAACTCTCTCGGAAGTACCCAAAAGAGTCTTCAAAATTCAAGTGCTAAAAAGTGAATAAAATGCTAAGTCTTAAACAGTATTCAAAAGTGTCAAAAAAGTCCCCCACAAGTACATCAATCTCTTCTATTTATACTACTCTAAAACTCTTCCAAAGATCTTCAATTGGTTTAGCAATATGGGCTTCTCTTTGTTGAATTCTTGGCTCAATTGAAGAAGTTGTTGGCCTTTGTGATGAATAGGGGAAGCAAAGCAAGTTGGCACCAGGCCCATTGAGGGGCGTTGTTGGCAATAACTCAGGCCTTAGTGCACGTTGGCAACGTGCATGCCAATTTCCTGGAAGTGAGTTTGAGACTTGGGCGTTGCTAGCCCAAGTTGTTGTGAATAACGCACCCTCAACCCCAAGTTAGCAACGTGCTCGAGCATCACTCTCCCAAGGCAAGGACTTGAGGCTGGCGTTGTTGCAAAACACGCCCCCTTTGTGCACGTTGGCAACGTGCTCGATCCCACATCCAAGGATCATCTCTAGCTCCCTTGAATTTCATTTCATGTTCTTGTTTTTAGGGCCTAAAGATGACTCTGGTTTGGCTTCAATCTTGTGCTCCACCATGGACTATTATATGGTTGGAAAGCTCTGAATGTTAGCTTTCCAACGCAACTGGAAGTACTCAATTTGGATCTCTGTAGCTCAAGATATCTTCCATTGAAGTGGACATGTTCAGGCTGCCTTGTTTTGGTAAGTTGGCGTTGGCAACGCCCATCTAGCGTTGGCAACGTGAGTGGTGCGGCATTTGGGCGTTTGGAACGCGGTTGGTGCGCCATTGGGCGTTTAGCAGCCTGGTTGGTGCGCCATTGGGCGTTTGGCAGCCTGGTTGGTGCGCCATTGGGCGTTTGGCAGCCTGGTTGGTGCGCCATTGGGCGTTTGGCAACTTGGCTGGCACCAAAACTTGGTGCCTAGCCAAGCTTTCTTGTGTGGCGTTGGCAACGCCATTCTTGAGTTGGCAACGCCAGCTCCTTTTCTTCCAGGGCTCCATTTGTTGCTTGGTTGTGTGGCGTTGGCAACGCCCATCTTGAGTTGGCAACGCCAGCTCCTTTTCTTCCAGGGCCAAGCTTGATTGTTTGGCGTTGTTAGCCTGCGTTGTCCTCAAAAACGCCCCTCATTTCTAGGCTGGCAACGTGCTCGAGGCTCCAAATCCAGGGCCAAGTTCCTTGTGTGGGCGTTGGCAGCGCCAGCTTCAAGTTGGCAACGCCAACTTTGCTTCCTCCAGGGCCAAGTTCCTTGCTTGTGTCTTGTGTGTGGCGTTGGCAACTTGGTTCTAGAGTTGGCAACGCCAACCTTGCTTCCAGGGCCAAGTTCCTTGTGTGTGAGCGTTGGCAACTTGGTTCTAGAGTTGGCAACGCCAACTTTGCTTCCAGGGTTGCCAAGCTTGCTTGGTGTGGTTGTGTGTGGCGTTGGCAACGCCAATCTCAAGTTGGCAACGCCAACTTCTTGCCTTGGTTGCCTCCAGGACCAAGCTTGCCTTGTGTTGTGGAGTTGGCAACGCCAATCCCAAGTTGGCAACGCCAACTTCTTGCCTTGGTTGCCTCCTTCTTGCTTCCATGCTTCCTTGTTTCATCACCTATCATCAACAAGGGAGATAGCTTCAAAGTCTTACCAATTCAAGCAATAAATTTCATGAGATTCATTCATACTCATTCATATATGCATTCCTTAAATCATTTGCATGAATTTGGCTAGAATTAACATGTTCCTTGATATCATCATGCATGGAAACAAAACTCATAAAAGGACTTGTTTATTTAGAGAAAATGAGTGAATTTAAACTAAAACTAACTAAACTAACTAACTAATAATGCAAATATGCATTTGCATCAGCCGACTTGAATATAAAACAACAATTCACCTCTGTTGAGCACCCCCAAGCCAATGGGCAAGCTGAAGCTGCTAATAAAGTTATATTAGCAGGGTTAAAACGGAGATTATAGGATGCAAAGGGAGCCTGGGCTGAAGAGCTCCTGCAAGTCCTATGGGCATATCGAACAACTCCACATTCTACGACAAAGGATTCACCTTTCCGATTAGCTTACGGAATAGAGGCAATGATCCCAGTGGAGGTCAAAGAAGGATCACCCAGAGTAATCCATTTTAGCGAAAAAGCCAATTTCCAACTTCAAAGGGAAGAGCTCGACTTACTTCCGGAAATCTGAGAAAGAGCTCGGATAAGGGAAGAGGCGTTGAAACGACGAATGGCCTCCAGATACAACCAAAAAGTAATACAGTGGGCCTTTGCTGAAGACGACCTCTTCCTAATCTGAAACGACATAGGAACAACTCGACCTGGAGAAGGAAGGCTGGCAGCAAACTGGAAAGGACCCTTCCGAGTCATAGAGGTAGTGGGAAAGGGCTACTATAGGCTTTCCGAACTTGATGGGCGAGAGCTTCCTAGGTCATGGCACGCCTGCAACCTAAGAAGGTACTATAGCTAGAGACGATAAAAGATCTTAGACAAGGCACACTCTTTTTCCTGAAAAAGGTTTTTTAACGAGGCGCCCAGCCAAGACCTACAAATCACCTGACTTAGGAAATTAACCCTCCATGTATATTTGCATTCTCTTTTAATAAAATTTGTTTAGATTCTCTACAAACACTCAAGTCACATTATTCTGAAATATTCATCGCCCGATTATAAAGCTACAGATCGACAGAAAGTGAAAACCAAATTCACTGCGAGATCATGATAAAGACCAAAGGTGAAACCCAAATTCATCAAAAGATCGACCAAACGAGGGTTAAAACCCAAATTCTACAAAATCGGCAAAGATGAAATCAGAATAATGCAAGAAGTTATAGAAAGTGATCCATAGAAAGGACCTGACGAGGTCCTAATAAAATGGATTGCTATAAAATAACTTAAAGACTGGCCGGCACAAAAAGTCGGACTAGCCACAACAACCCAAGTTATAAGTAAAGCCCTGGAAAGAGGTCTGGCCAACCTTTAAAAGAGGATTACTATAACTTTGAAGAGCCTGACATGATGAAGTCGGACTCCAACAAAAGTTACAAAGATAATCCCTGAAAGAAACCTGAACAAGGTCCAAGAAAAAGGATTATCAAGTAACTCGACAGGGTCCGACATGACGAAGTCGGCCCAAAAAGATAAGTTACAAAGATAATCCCTGAAAGAGACCTGAAAAAGGTTCAAGAAAGAGGATTATCAAGTAACTCAACAGGGCCCGACATGACAAAGTCGGCCCAGAAAGATAAGTTACAAAGATAATCCCTGAAAGAGACCTGAACAAGGTCCAAGAAAGAGGATTTCAAGTAACTCGACAGGACACGACGTGACGAAGTTAGCCCAGAAAGATGTAAAGCTACAAAAGGTAATCCCCGAAAGAGACCTGAACAAGGTCCAAGAAAGAGGATTACCAAGTAACTCGACAGGACCTGACATGATGAAGTCAGGCCCAGGACACACAAATTACAAAAATAGTCCCCAAAAGAGACCTAAACGAGGCCCAAAAAGGAGGATTACAAACAAAACCAAGCCAAAGAATCAAGCTGATCATGTCGGACAAAATCCCAGCCTATGAAGGTACCAAGACGAGTGCAAGCAGACATGATATAAAAACTACTAAGTTATGATAAATAGCAAGCTTCAGAGGCCACCAAAATCAGCCCCGGAAGCTCGGAAACTACTTTGTTTTTCAAAATAAAGTTGCTAAACAAGCAACCAAAAGAAGTATCAACAGTAAGCAAAACACTATTTACAAGATAAAGAGTTCAAAAGCCCACAAGTCGGGCTATCTACATTAAACAGGAAGAAAACTCAGTCAACATTAGAAGACTTCTCAGCAGCATCAACTCGGGGTGAAGGAGGGCGAGTCTAAAGAGGCACCGCATCTACCGTCCCATCATCTCAGTTCAAATTTGGCAATCCGGTCCCCCTTCTGGATGATTGATAAGTCGGAGAAGTCGGCACAGCAGAAGTCTTTGTAGCAGGCAGTGAAGGACGATCATCATCATCATCATCATCGGGATCGTCAGGGACAATCTTACCATCCTTAACAATATTGTCCAGGCTAATAAGGGAAAGGTCGAGATCTGGCGCAAGAATTCGAAATTGCTCTTTCAGATTCTCATAAGCCGCAGTAACACTACCTGCAAGATGACTTTGAAGTTTGGTGTAATCGGCCGGAACAGATTCCAAGCTACTCCTGAGCTCCATCATCTCTCTATAAGTAGTAACATAGCTATCCTTATGTTTTAGTGCCGTATCCTCAGCCAGTTGCATGGCAACCGCCAGACCAACAGCCCGGGCCTTTTTCCCCTTCAGCTCCTTTTCCAGTCAGCCACTTTCACCTCGAGCTCCTCCTTCAAACCCTTAATTCGGTCAAACCCTCCATAAAAGTCTTGGTATCATGGATAGGAAGATCTTGAGTAGTTCGGTATAAAGCCGCTCCCATGTGTGCCAGTGTAATACCACTCCGAGTAATAAAATCTAAATGACGAAGAATGGATACATCGTCGATAGGCATGACACCATAGGGAGCAATCTATTGGTCTACAAACCCAACTGCATCAAAGTTGGGAGCACCAAGATTAAACGGCTCGACAGTCCAAGGTTTTTTTGGAGGAGGAGCAACTGAAGGAGCAGAGGTACCAACTGAAGTTTGAGGCGGATCGACCAAATGAACTCGGGGAGTCGGGATCATCCTCCTCGGCCCAGGAGAGCTCGGGACAGACGGCTTCGACAAAACCTGGGAGGACCCTTCTCCGACCACCTTGGCCGGGACGTTCTGAGCCGTGGTAGCCTTCCTCAACTTCTTAAAGGCCTTCAGTGAGTCATTATTCTTCGACATCTCTGACAAACAAGAAAAATACAACGACTTATGAATATCGAGAAAGGAAAGCAGAAAACAAAAGACATGGGAACACATTTTATAAAATACCCAGCACAGCACGAATCAAGGATGGATCCCCAAAAATTTCTTGGTCTCAAGATGAGGAGGTTCCCCCCAAATATCCTCCAAAGCAGTAACAAAGGCCTGCTCGACCTCGTCTAACATCTCCCAGGTATACCTAGACACAACTGCATTCCTCTACCACTCTAAAGGAAAACGAGGCTCGCCATTCTCATCCAGGAAGAAAGGACGAGCTCCTTCAACAGCTCGGATCTTGAAAAAGTAATTCTTAAAATTGCGGAAAGACTCATCATACATGGAGAAGACTTTATGTCCCTGGGCTGACCTAAAAGAAATCCAAGAAGCTTTCTTTTTGGTAGTCCCAGGCATGGTCAACACGAATGGATACAGAAAAAGGGTTAAAGAGGGCTTAACACCGAATTCATGACAAACCATCTGAAAAATCTTAATAAAACCCCAAGAATTCGGATGAAGTTGAGATGGGGTCACGTTACAAGGCCACAATAGGTCGGTCTCAAAGGAAGTAAAAGGAAGGGTAATATCCATCTGGCTAAAGAAAAAATCGTATACATAAAAGAAAGGACGCTCCCCCTGGGTCAGGGCAAAAAAACAAACCCTCTCCTCGGAGTCAGGTGCCACCAACTCATAATTCTTCTCTTGATCCATACTCTTACAGAGACGGTGATGTTTCCTAAGCTCCACACAGAATTCAGCATTGACCATAGAAACACACATCAAAACAAGGGAGTCCATCTAATCGGACATACCTTTAGGAACCTTAGAAGACGTCTCTATAATATTTTTGCGAGAAGACATAGCCAACTAGTCCTACAAACAAGAAAATGAGAGTGGATTACTAAAAACAACTCGGATAAAACCAAAACAACTCAGCCAGCACAGTCCAAACACGGCACAAACAGTAAAAGAAATCTCAGGACCCACTCCCAGAAGGTCCAGGGGCATCCTTTGGGGGCAATCAGGGAACAAAGAGTCAGGAAAATCTACAAGGATAAACGCCCCAACAAAATTCGCCGCAAGAAAAAAGAAGAACCTTTCCCCTAGAAAGTAACATCCCAAAAAGAAAAAAACGCAAATGAGCCACCAAAAGAAAAAGTTCCTTCACGAAGCCATCTCCATCAAAGAAAAGCAATCAACAGAACAAAAGCCATCAAAAGGAGCAAACTTCCTCAAAACAACAACGTTCAGCAAAACAGGAGTAGCATACGAAGCCCTAAAAAGCCAAATCAGGAGAAAACACCCAGAACCATACATAAGGGCAAAAAGAAGACCAGAAGGCGTGCATCATAGTGATAAATCGAGCGTGATAATATACAAAGATTCAAGTTTTCCAACATGCACTCAGTCAAAACTTCAAAAACAAATACAGAGCAGAAATAAACAGTAAAAAGAAAGCAAAAACCAACCTGGAAGAAGGAAGAAAGCTTTAAAAAGGAGAAGCGAAGAATCGACCACGAAGCGGAAGCACCAAGCGAATACCAAAGCGTCACAGAGAAAAAACGAGAATGCAGGATGAAAGCAGCAAAAAAGAGGGGAAGTTACAGGAAAAAGAAAAACCGTCTCTTGGATACAAAATTCGAATAAAAGAACCAAGAGAAATGGGGCACTAAAATCCCATTAATGAGGGTGTTAAACCCTCGCACGTTTCCAAAGCTAGAGTGCTAATGCAAGAGCGTGCGCTTTTAAAGAAACAGAAACGTTCCGCATTCAAAAAGGAGAACTCTACAAATAAGAAATCGACAAAATGCTCGAGTTCGGCTTCACCAAAGAAGGATCGAAGTCCTAAAACTAAAGACTCGACCTCAAAAAGGAAGACCGAGATCGAGCAGGGGCACTGTTCATACCCTGGGTCGAGCTGTCCGACCCGGGATGTTCTACAGACAAAGTGACCGACCTCTTCAGGTCAGGACAACCCGACCTCTTCTCAAAGAGCTCGGCCAAGTCACCAGGAAAGCCCAAAGAAGGGCCCTAACGGAGGACCGCGCACCAAAGCCCAAGGCAACCCAAGCCTATAGGGAGAAGGGCGGTTCCTTTGAAGATAAGATGACCTCACTCAAAAGATAAAGATAAGATAAGATAACTAACTTATCTTATCTAAGAAGGTCACTCTACACTATTATAAATATGCTGGAGCACCCAGGTATAACTCATACCCTGATTCTACTCAATACCTATTTAATACCCTTGCTAACTTAAGCATCGGAGTCCCTTGCAGGTACCCCCACCCTCTAGGGACGAAGGAATCAGCACCAACACCAAGTCCAACAAATCAGACACAGCAACTCCGACCATTACAGAAGATCTCATCCGAGATCGACCTATAGTTTTAGGTAACCCTCGGAACAACAAGCATAAGGGAAGAACGACGAAGGAAGTAAGGAAATCGAACGAAGAACCAACTTGAAAATGAAGAGAAAATGCCGAAGAAATTGGAGATGGAGAAGCAAAAACTGGAATCACCTTCGAGCAAAAAAGCACCCACAACTTCCAATGGCGTCACAAAGAAGAAGCACAAACGAAGCGGAAGAATAAGGGGAGTTACAGCGAGCAACAAGTGAAGAGAAACTAAAAAGAGAAAGTTTTGGTGTAAATTCAAAAATAAAACAAGAAAAGCGGGAGACAAAGAAACAGAATGCCAAGAAATTCATGGGGCATTAAAAACCCTTGCACATTCCTAAGACAGGGAACGCCTATTTTTAAAATCAAAGAAAAAAGAAGAAACGCTCCGCATTCAGGGTTCTCTACAGAAGAAGTCGATAAATGCTCGAGTTCGGCTTCACCCGAGAAGGACCGAAGTCATAAAACGAAGGACTCGACCTCGAGAGGGAGACCACACTCGAGCAGGGGCACTGTTCATATCTTGGGTCGAACTATCCGACCCGAGTTGTTTTGCGACAAGTCGACCAACCTCTTCAGGTCAGAACTACCCGACCTCTTCTCAAAGAGTTCAGCTAGATCACCAGGAAAGCCCAAAAAGGGCCCAAACATAGGAACACGACCCAAATCCCAAGGCAGCCAAGCCTGGAAGGACAAGGGCAGTTCCCTTGAAGATAAGATAACTCCACTTAAAGATAAGATAAGATAACTATCTTATCTCCAGAAAAGATCACTTTACAACATTATAAATATCCTGGAGCACCTAGGTATAACTCATACTCTGATTCTACTAAAAACCTGCTTAATACCCTTGCTAACTTAAGCATCGGAGTCCCTTACAAGTACTACCACCCTCCAGTGACAAAGGATCAGCAGCATTGTCAGTCCAACAAGTCGAACACGACAGCTCCGGCCGCCACGTACAAGCCGGACCCATCACCTCCGATTAGTACAGAAGATCTCGTCCGAGATTGACCTACAGTTTCAGGTAACCCTCGGAACACTTTTCAAACTCCCCTAACTTCTCCTTAGGACTTGTGGCTAGTAACTAGGCCTTAAGATTAATAGAGATTGGTTAGTGAGTTAAATTGGTACTTTTCTGTATGAGTTTAGAGCCGGTGACTTAGGCTTAGTGAATGTGGTGTGGAGAGGTACTTCTTTGAGGGGACTTTGAAATTGGGAATGCTTATGATGAATTTGAAAAGTTGGAAACTAGTGATGGTTATCATGAGTTGAGAACATGGAAAGGAATGATTGGATTATATGAGAGTGTGCGGAGCCTGTATCCCTGGCATGGCAGATTTCTCTACTGCATGAGTGTCCGGGGCCTATATCCCTGGCGTGGCAGATTTTTCTACGGCATGAGTAGTTGTTGTTGTTTCCTTCTCTACTGCATGAAGTGTGCGGGACCTATATCCCTTGCGTGGCAGACTCCCTGTTGCATGAAAGTGTAGGACATTATATCTCTAGCGTGGCAGATTCTCTGTTGCATGAGTGTGCAAGGCACTATATCTCTGGTGTGGCAGAAAGGCTACTTCTAGGAGGATGTGTCGGGTTGGCAATTATGGACCGACAAGTGATATCACGTGCCAATAGGACAGGCATTCATCATATGGATCTTCTATATGCTTGTTTGCTTTGCTTAACTTCAATTATAGCTAAATGAATCACATGTCTACTTGCTATTTGTTTACTTGTGGTATATGTATATTACTTGTGATTTACTTGTCTGCATTACCTGTATTTTCTGCTGGAATTGAGGAGGTTCGGTGGGTGGTGGCGAAGGGATCGCATAAAGGTTATGTTGGCGAAGGCTATTGGATATAGTGGTGTGATTAATATTAGTTAGAAATCCCCTAAGTTTAGATAACCCTTTTTACTGTTTATGGTTTAAGTTATTTATTTATTTCTTTATTTTTGTTAAGCTTGAACATCTGTATGGATGTGAAGTTCTAGGATTGCCTTTGGCGTCCCGAAACCTTACATCTTACATGTTGGTATTGTTACCATACTGAGAACCTCCGATTCTCATACTATATGTTGTTGTTGATTTTCAGATGCAGGTCGTAATTCACCTTGGTGAAATTGCGGATATGGTGACAGAGCGGAGTATGGTTTCTTCCGTGTTTATTTCTGTTTTATTTTGTTATAGTACTTTCTCTCACCTTTTTATCTTAGACTTTATGGCCTTAGAGGCTTGATTTGAGAGGTAAGTTGCACAAATTGTTTTAAACTTCCAAATCTTTATTGTATTCAGTTCGATTAGACGGCCTAAACTCCGCAGGCTGTGACTGATGCTACGATTTTAGGAAATTGCACGATCGGCAAAAATTCCTTCCGGCAAGTGCACCGGTTATCGTCAAGTAAAAACTCACAATAGAGTGAGGTCGAATCCCACAAGGATTGGTTGAGTGAGCAATTCGGATTAGAAGTGTGTTCTAGTTGAGCGGAATCAAGATTTAGATGAGAATTGCGGAATGTAAAATTGGCGGGAAACGTAAATGGCAAGAAATTGAAATTGCAGAATCTTAAATTGCATGAATTAAAGAGCGAGAAGCTAAATTGCTGAAATTAAAAAGGGATCGGGGTGATTGCATGAATTTAATTGCAGAATGTAAAGAGAAAGTGGTAGATCAGAAATGGGGAATTCATTGGGTTTCAGGAGATATTGAGATCTCCGAATCAAAACAATTTTATCCCTTCCTCAACCAATGCGTTCATTGAATTTTGCTTGGCAATCTTATATGATTGGATCCCAATCCCTTGGCTCACCAATTCTCTCTAAAAACAAACAAATTCCCAATCCCTTGGTTTAAATGTTCATAAGAAGAGATGACGCTCGATCACTGATTATACCACACAGTTTCATGAACCACAATTTGGTAGGATTACATGTCACAATATCCATCCAAACCCCAATCCAATTCACTGTGAGAAAGCTTCTCTAGCATGAATCCTCCATTCCTTTCCCAAGGTTCCGAAGGATTCCAATTATGGATAGTTTCTTTCCCAAGACAACTAACCAATGGAATTAGATCGAGAAGCTTTCTAACAAAATTCAAGAGAAAAGATTGAAGAAGAAGATAAAAACTATTATTGATTCATTGAATTACAATAGAGCTCCCTAACCCAATGAAAGGGGGTTTAGTGAGTCATAGCTCTGAATTCAATTACAAAAAGTATGAAAACTAGAAAAATGATCCCAAAAGTTCTCTCTAACTTAAATTCTATCCTATTTATACACTTTCTAAATTGAGCTTCTGTTTTGTTTCTTGGGCTTTGAGGCCTTTCCCTGATTTCCTTTTGCTTTGGGTTTATGATCCATAATCCTGATGAGGCTGCTGATCCAATTCTGTAACATTCATTGAGCCAACTTAGTGATAATCAAGTAATGACACATGACTCAACAAATTGAAATTCCAGACTCATCAATTCTTCAGGCCCAATCCCATAAACCATGATATTCAATTGGGTTTCATACCAGAGTACGTTTAAGTTAATGTTTGTGCTCAAATGCTAACTTAAACTGCAATATCTTTGGCCCAGAAACCTTTTCAAATAGTGGCGTTTAAGTTGCAGTTTAAGCTTAAACTGCAACTTAAACGCCAGACACTTCCAGTGATGCCTTTTGTGGAAGCACGTTTAAGTTCCAGTTTAAGCTTAAACTGGAACTTAAACGTTGGACACTCCTGGAGGTGGTATAACTCAAGCACGTTTAAGCTTCAGTTTAAGGTTAAACTGAAGCTTAAACGTGGAAATGGAAGAAAGCAACCCTGGAGTGTGGAATGGTCGAACACGTTTAAGCTTCAGTTTAAGGTTAAACTGAAGCTTAAACGTGGAAATGAAGAAAGCAACCCTGGAGGAGAATTTGGTCGAACACGTTTAAGCTTCAGTTTAAGGTTAAACTGAAGCTTAAACGTGGAAATGAAGAAAGCAACCCTGGAGGAGAATTTTGGTCGAACACGTTTAAGCTCCAGTTTAAGGTTAAACTGGAGCTTAAACGTGGAAATGGCTCCCTGGTGCATTTCTCATTTCTGGCGTTTAACTTCCAGTTTAAGGTTAAACTGGAGGTTAAACGCCACTTTCAACTTTTCCTCAGCTTTCATGATTTTGGCGTTTAAGCTCCAGTTTAAGCTTAAACTGGAGCTTAAACGCCACTGATAGTTCCTAGCATTATATGGCTTGGCAGTTTAAGTTCCAGTTTAAGCTTAAACTGGAACTTAAACTCCACATGTGATATTCAAGCTTCCTTTATTGATTTTGTTGCTTCCTTGCCTAGCCTCTTCTTCCCTGAAATCATCCAAACAACTGCATCAAAGTCTTGCAAATTTCATGAGAAATCTTCCATTCATAGCATTCAAGTAATATAACTAAAAACTCATGGAATTTGCATCAAAATCATACTGTTTGGATGGTTCATTGCTTTGTTATTCATTTAACCATTCTTGGTTACTTTAAGCTCAAGAAAATGCATAAAACAACTAAAACTAACAGAAAAATGCTAGTGAAACTAGCCTAAGATGCCTTGGCATCACAACACCAAACTTAATACTTGCTTGTCCCTAAGCAAGTCCTGAGTTATTTGAGAAGAAAGTATGAAACAGAAAGCAATTACATTGGCTATATTAGCAAGCATTTGAAGTTCATCAGAAGGGTTTTATGCAGAAAGTTGCAGCATCACTTTTTCATTCTTATCAGGTAAGATTATCACTTTTTCATTGCATCCATCAAACACTGCTATGGCCTCTTGTTATTCTTATGTCCTTGGCACTTTTCCCTTCTTTGTTTTTCTTTTTCTTAGAGCTCCTTTGCTCCTTGTTTGCTCAGTGTCATGTGTTGCACAAGCCTTTGGCATTTTCTTTTTCTTATCAGTGCACTACACATATCCACTACAGGCATTTTAGTTCACATTTCTTCTTGAGACATTGGTGCCCAGCACCTCTTTGTGTGACTAAATGTTTTGTATTTAGGTTGCTCTTGATAATGGACTTTTGGTTGATAATCCCGGATTAGTTAACCCAAGTTACCAAGTGTTGAAACACTCCTCAGAACCTATTCATCCAAGCATATCCTTAATACATAAACACCACAGGCATTTGTCTCAGAAGTTCAAACCATTGGTGCCTAGCTTATTTTCTCAATTTTTTTGCTTTTTGGTTGCCCTTTTTCAGTGGCTTTTTCTTCTTCTTTTTCTTTCTTTTTCATGGCCAAAGACATTTATTCATCAAGATCCATAGACAGTATTCAAACTTCTACACAAAAATGATAATTCTACACTCAATTTCCAGTGATCTGACTAAACAATCAAGCATGCATACCACCACTTAATTCTACTTGATTTGTCACTAATTGAGCCAAGTTACTTTTGTTCAAACTTTTCTTTTATTTTTGGAAACAGAACAAGCATGGCAAGCATTTGTTTAAGAAGGTGAAGTTATATCCAAACATCTAGGCATTCACTTTATTCAAAGCAGTAAACCAACACTCATACTAAAAACTTCACATTCCAGAAAGATTCAACAATTACAGTTTAAACCAGAACAAGCATGCTTTTGTTTGCCTTTTAAAGAATGGTCAAGGAACAACACCACCTTGTGAAATTTCTTGTTTTCTCTTTGTTGCCAGGAAACAATTTGATTTCTCCTTCTTCTCCTAGTTGTTGCTTCATGTTCTTTCTAAGATCCTTGTTTCCTTTCCTGCAAAGAGTGATGAAGTTGCTTGCTTCTCAAGCACTTGAATGGTTAGCTCAACTATGTATGGGCAAGTGTCTGAGTCTTAAGTTGGTGTGTGAACACCAAACTTAGTCTCCTACTTACTCCTCTGCTCTTTGAATCCTTGAATTCTCCTTGGAATGAAGTTGCTGCTAAGGATTTTAAGCATTTCTGTGATTGCTTAGAATGGTTGTTCCTTTCATATAATTCAAAGGTTGTTGTGTTCAGTTGATCTGTATGGTAGAACACCAAACTTAGAGTCACACATTCCCCTTTGAATTATTGATCCACGAATTCATTGTTTGGTGTGAAACACCAAACTTAATTCTTTGTAATGCACAGAAACTACTTCACCTTTTTATTGAAACAAATAAAAGAAACAGCAAAGGAGTATTACCTCAGGTTGGGTTGCCTCCCAACAAGCGCTTCTTTAACGTCATTAGCTTGACGGTTGTCCCTTGTTAGGGTGGATTGTAGTGCTTGATGTCCTCTCCTCTCACTATGAAAACGTCCCCATTTGATTCCTTCATGATTTCCAAATGTTCCATAGAAAGAACTTTCCTGATTGTGAACACTTGAGGGAGCTGGGAAGGAATGGTTTTGAGGCCAGGTGGGATTGGCAGATAATGACTTGATATCACTTTATCTCCCGGAGAGAAACCTTCAGTGGGAATTTTCTTGTTTCTCCACCCTCTTGGCAATTTCTTTACAATTCTTCCCTCTCTCTTGAGGATTTCTTCATTGACCCTTGTGCCAGGAGGATCCTTCTGATCTGTTTCTATTGATTCTTGTGGCTTTAACTCTTGCAATTCTTGTTTGCCTTCCAAGGACTGTTTCAGAGTTTCAGCTGCTGGATTGCTTTCCTCCAAACACAGATGACTACTATCATCCTTAGGCTTTTCAGGTTCTGGTTCAGGCTCAGATGCAGGTTTGAAAACATGGAAAATGAGCTGTTCAGCATGAATTCTCAAAATTAGCTCTCCTTGTTCTACATCTATGAGCGCTCTAGCAGTGGCTAGAAATGGCCTTCCCAGAATGATAGGGTGTAGGTAGCTTTCCTCCATGTC
This sequence comes from Arachis stenosperma, assembly GCF_014773155.1. Lineage (NCBI taxonomy): Eukaryota > Viridiplantae > Streptophyta > Magnoliopsida > Fabales > Fabaceae > Arachis > Arachis stenosperma. Next base: position 67,990,786 of record NC_080379.1, read on the forward strand.
CAAAATGACAAAGTCTGTGGGGAAGAAATAATTTCCCACTTTCACCAGCACATTCTCAACTACCCCTTCAGCTTGCTTCTGAGTTTTGTCAGCCAGTTGTATGATTACATCAGTGGATCTCACCTCATTCAGTTGTAGCCTCTTCATAAGAGTCAGAGGCATCACATTTATGCTAGCTCCTAGATGATGCAATTGCATATTTGCTATATTAGCTAGTTAGTTTAGTTGATTTTAGCTTGATTTCACTCATTTTCTCTAAATAAACAAGTCCTTTTATGAGTTTGTTTTCATGCATGAGAGTACCAAGGAATATGTTGATTCTAGCCAAGTTCATGCAAATGATTTAAGGAATGCATATATGAATGAGTATGAATGAATCTCATGAAATTTATTGCATGAATTGGTAAGACTTTGAAGCTATTTCCCTTGTTGATGATAGGTGATGAAACAAGGAAGCATGGAAGCAAGAATGATGCAACCTGGGCAAGAAGTTGGCGTTGCCAACTTGGATATAATGGGCGTTGTTCTTGGCAACGCCAGGAAGAGGAGTTGGCGTTGCCAACTTGAGAAATAAGGTGCGTTTTCATGGACAACGCCAGGCAACCAAGAAGCAAAGTTGGCGTTGCCAACTTGAGGAATGTGGTGCGTTGTTGAGGACAACGCCAGGCAGCCCTGGAGAAGCAAATTTGGGCGTTGCCAACTCTAGAAGGGCGTTGCCAACGCTAATTTGTGAAGCAAGCTTGGCAGCCCTGGAGAAGCAAAGTTGGCGTTGCCAACTTGAGGAATAGGCTGCGTTGTTGAAGGCAACGCCAAGGCAGCCCCTGGAGAGCACTTGGGCGTTGCCAACTTGGAGAAAGGAGTGAGTTATTCAAGGCAACGCCAAGCACAAGAATGAAGCCTTGAAGAGGAGCTCGAGGGCGTTGCCAACGCCAAGAACTATAGGCGTTATTCAAGGCAACGCCAAGCAACTTTGGCACCATAGGAAACAACCTCGAGCACGTTGCCAACGCCACTATCATTGGCGTTATCCTTGGCAACGCCAGAAATGGTTGCTTGGCTAGGCACCAAGTCTTGGGTGCCAGCCAAGTTGCCAACGCCAGGGACATGCACCATTCAGGTTGCCAACGCCAGAATGTGCTACCAGCCAGGTTGCCAACGCCAGAATGTGCTGCCAGCCAAGTTGCCAACGCCAGAATCAAGTTGCCAACGCCAAGTCTTGCCAACCACGTTGCCAACGCCAGGAAGGGCACCAATCAAGTTGCCAACGCCCATAAGCCATGCCATGCACGTTGCCAACGCCCATAAGCCTTGCCATGCACGTTGCCAACGCTAGGAAGCAAACATGGAGCCTTGAGAAAGGCTCGAGCACGTTGCCAACGTGCTGAAGAGAAGGAGTGTTTGGCAACAACGCCAGGATGGTGAAGAAATTATGATGCACGTTGCTAACTTGGAATGTATGGGCGTTATCCACAACAACTCCAACAAGGCAGCCTGACCATGTCCTCTTCAATGGAAAATATCTGGAGCTACAGAGATCCAAATTGAGTGCTTCCAGTTGCATTGGAAAGCTGACATTCAGAGCTTTCCAACCATATATAATAGTCTATGGTGGAGCACAAAATTGAAGCCAAACCAGAGTCATCTTTAGGCCCTAAAAACAAGAACATGAAGTGAAATTCAAGAAGGCTAGAGATTAGCCTTGGAGTGTGGCACGAGCACGTTGCCAACGTGCTAGATAAGGGGCGTGTTTTGCAACAACGCCAGCCCCAAGCCCCTGCCTTGGGAGGCTAGGCACAAGCACGTTGCCAACTTGGGAGTGAAGGTGCGTTTTTGGCAACAACTTGGCAGCTTGACCTTACCTTCTTTGAGGAACCATAACTTGAGCTAGAAAAGTCCAATTGAGGTGATTCCAGTGGCATTAGAAAATAGACATCAAGAGCTTTCCAATGATGTATAGTAGTCCATATTGAAGCAGAAGGTTGACACTAAAATTCTGGGCTACATTTAGCATGAAAGTAGAGCCAAGAAGAGGAAAAGCAAGTTGTTAGCAACAACTTGGGCTAGCAACGCCCAAGTCTCATACTTCACTTCTAGGAAAATGTCATGCACGTTGCCAACGTGCATTAGGCCTGGAGTTATTGCCAATAACGCCCCTCAATGGGCCAGAATGGTTGCCAACTTGCTCTGCTTCCCCTATTCATCACAAAGGCCAACAACTTCTTCAATTGAACCAAGAATGCAACAATGAGAAAGCCCACATTGCTAACCCAAATTGAAGATCTCTGAAAGAGTTTTGGGACTAGTATAAATAGAGATTGAGTTTGTACTTAAGGAGGACTTTTTTTACACTTTTTAAACACTTAGAATTTTTAGACTCTTTGGCACTTTAATTTTGAGAACTCTTTTGGTACTTCCGGGAGGATACCCGGAGAGCTCTCTTTGGTTTTTCTATTGGAACTTTTCTTCTTCATTTTCAAGTTTTGAGCACTTCATTCTTCTTCTTCTTCTTCCTTTATATTTAGTTTAATTTTTTGTTCATGGCAATTGTTGTTGAAATTGGAGCAATGACTCACTAAACCCCACTTTCATTAGGGGGAGGAGCTCTGTTTGTTGGAATGAATTGGTGAACCCATCTTCTCCTCCTCAATTCTAGTGGTTGATCTAAAGAGGGAACTCTTGATCTTCAAAGATTCAACCACCATCGAGAGAGGGGTTAATCTATATGAATTATGTGGTGAGTTTGAGGAATGAGCCACAAAATTCAGTTTAGAGTTCATCCTTTCATGATTTCTTTAATCAATATACCTTGGTTAGTATGTGAGATGTAACTCTCCTTGGTTGAGATTATAGGAATTGTGTGGCTGGATTAGATTTGAGCTTCATCTCTTCTCATGAACAATTAGATCACGAAAGTGGCAATTGGTTATGTTGAGAGAGATTGAATCACCAAGAGATTGGGATTCAATCACCCACTTGCCATAGATCTATACCCATGATTGAGAAGGATTTGACTAACATCAATTCATGAAAACTAGCATCTCTGATCCCTAATGATCCTCTCTATCATTAATTCTCATTTCTCTTGCTCTAGTTATTTGATTACCCCTTTTCCCAATCCCCTTCTACATTCTGTCTATTTACTACTCTTGTTATTTACATTCTGTTCATTTACTTCTTGCCATTTACTTTTGTGTTCTTTAAATTTCTGCAACCTTTAATTCCTTGCAATTTATCTTTGATGTCATTTAAGTTTCTTGCACTTTAAGTTTCCGTCATTTACTTGCACTTTATTTCTTTATTCTAGTTCTTTACATTCTTTGCCATTTAAATTCTTGCAATTCAAAAATCAAAATGCTCATGAAATTAAAACTATGTTTGCTTGACTAAATTTACCATTAGCTAAAGTTGCTTAATCTACCAATCTCCGTGGGATCAACCTCACTCTTAGTGAGTTTTATTACTTGATACGACCCGGTATACTTGCCGGTTGTACGTGAAACTCAATTTTTACGTATCATGTTTTTGGCGCCGTTGCCGGGGATTGATTAGATTGACAATGATTAAGTGAAAGGTGGTTTAGATTAAGCATTTTTTTTTAGTTTTCTTTTGTTAAGCCCACTAACTGTTTGATACTTTGTTTCACTAACCCCAATTCCACTCTAGCTTTAGAGTGTCTCACTTGTGGTTGTGGTTTTGTTTGTGTATGTCAGGAACTAATAGACGTAATATTGAGGACGAGAGAACTCTCCGAAGGATAAGGAGAGCCGAAAGAGGAAAGGGAATAGTTGGTGAAGAGGAGTTAGAGAGAGAAGATCAAGTCATGGAGGATGAGATGCACAATCCTCCTGGAGGGGTCAACAACAATGATGGACAACCTAGAAGGGTGTTATCCTCTTATACCATCCCTGATCCAAGACATTGTGGAAGCAGTATTGCTACACCAAATGTCCATGCTCATAACTTTGAGTTGAAACCTCAGCTCATCACTTTGGTACAGAACAATTGCTCTTATGGAGGGGGGCCTCTTGAAGACCCAAATCAACATCTATCTGTTTTTCTGAGGATATGCAATACAGTGAAGACAAATGGAGTGCATCCAGATGTCTACAAACTGCTACTATTTCCATTCTCCTTGAGGGACAAGGCCACTCAATGGCTAGAGTCATTCCCCAAGGAAAGTCTCAACAATTGGAACGATGTGATGGGCAGATTTCTAGCAAAGTTTTACCCACCTCAAAGAATCATCAAGTTGAAGACAGAGGTACAAACTTTCAGGCAAATGGAAGGGGAGTCATTGTATGAAGCCTGGGAAAGGTATAAGGCACTCATGAGAAGATGTCCACCTGATATGTTTAGTGATTGGGTTAAGCTCCAAAACTTCTATGAAGGTTTAAACTTAGAAGCAAGGAAGGGACTAGACTACTCATCAGGAGGATCGCTCAACATGATGAAAACTGCCGAAGAGGCTCAAGACCTCATTGAGATTGTGGCCAACAATCAATATTATTACTCATCAGAGAGGCAGCATAATCCGACCCCAAAGAAAGGTGTAATGGAGCTTGAAGGTGTTGATACTATCTTGGCACAAAACAAGTTAATGCACCAACAAATCCAACAACAAATGGAGATGATAACAAAGAGAATGGATGGTTTGCAACTTGCAGCAGTGAACACAACAAATCAATCATCACTTGAATGGGGCCAAGGTGAAGGGACCACTGTTGAACAACCACAAGAACAAGTTCAATACATGCAGAATACTTCAAATTCTCAGGATGAATTTCATGGTGATACATACAACTCATCTTGGAGAAATCATCCCAATCTAAAGTGGGGTGAAAACCATTGGCAAAAGAACAACAACCACAATCACTCCCGCAACACAAATAACCAAAATCACCATGCCAACAACACTAACCAATATAGAAAAACACAAAACACATATCAACACCCTCATAATAACTCACAAACTCACCAAAGCAACTTTCCTGCACCACCATCCAACTCACAAAATTACCACACTAATCCACCCAACAACTTCCAACAACAATCAACCCCCATCATACCCCCAATTGACCATCATGAGGCCAGAATCTCAAGTCTGGAAGCAACCTTGCAAGCACTTGCTCAAACCACTCAAGCTTTAGCTAAGGGACAACAGGAACAAGCGGTCACTATGAAGAACATTGAGAGACAAGTGGGACAATTAGCCAAACAAGCCGAGAAACCAACCAATGTTCTCCCAAGTGACACAATACCCAACCCAAGAGAAGAATGTAAGGCTTTGCAGTTAAGGAGTGGCAAGGTAGTTGGTGAAAGTTCAAATGAAGAAGCAATAAAACCCAAAGAGCAAGACACAGTGGAAGTACATATGGAAAGGAAAGGTGAAGAAAAGGGTTCAACATCTAACAAAGGCAAAGAAGTTGTCAAGCCACAAAGCAACCCACCTGGACAAGGAAGCAACCGTGATAGCAATGGGCGTGTGAATCCACAACAAGAAGGAGTAAAAGCCTATGTACCCAAGCTTCCATACCCAACCAGGATACACAAAGGAGCAAAGGACCAACAATTCCCAAGGTTCTTAGAAATCTTCAAGAAACTTGAAATCAACATCCCATTGGCAGAAGCTCTAGAACAGATGCCATTATATGCAAAGTTTCTTAAGGAATTGATCACCAAGAAGAGAAGTTGGCAAGAAAAAGAAACGGTGATTCTCAATCAAGAGTGCAGTGCCATCATTCAAAAAGGGTTACCTCCAAAACTCAAAGACCCTGGCAGCTTTCTCATACCTTGCACGATTGGGAGCATGGCTGTTGACAAGTCACTTTGTGATCTAGGAGCAAGCATTAACTTAATGCCCCTTACCATGATGAAGAAAATGATGATTGAAGAGCTTAAACCCACAAGGATGTCACTCCAACTTGCTGACAGATCCATCAAAATACCAAATGGAGTAGTTGAGAACCTCTTGGTGAAGGTGGGAAACTTCATATTCCCAGCTGATTTTGTGGTCCTAGACATGGATGAAGAGGGAAACAATTCAGTCATTCTTGGTAGACCCTTTTTGGCTACAGCTAGAACAATCATTGATGTGGAAAAGGGAGAGATGATTTTCAGGGTGCATGATGAGCAAATGACCATAAATGTCTTCAAAGCAATGCAACACCCTGTTGAGAAAGAAAGTTGCATGAGGATTGATGTAATGGACTCTTTGGTTGAAGAAGTGCTTGACACAAACCATCAAATGAAACAAGAGGAAGTCCATGACATCAATGGACATGAAGGGGACAAATTGGAAGCATCAAAGGAACCAAGTGAAGCTACTAAAGAAGAGGCACCACAACAAGAGTTGAAACCACTACCCCCTCATCTTAAATATGCATTCCTTGGTGAGAAGGACAGCTTTCCAGTGATCATCAATTCCACATTGAATGCAGAGGAAGAAGAAAAGCTCCTTGTGGTTTTGAAAGCTCACAAAGAGGCTTTGGGGTGGACCATTGATGACTTGAAAGGCATAAGCCCTGCCATATGCATGCACAAGATACTCTTGGAGGAGAATTCCAAACCAGTGGTGCAACCTCAAAGAAGATTGAACCCCACAATGAAGGAGGTTGTTCAAAAGGAAGTTCTGAAGTTGTGTAAAGCTGGGATCATCTACCCTATATCTGACAGCCCATGGGTCAGTCCAGTGCAAGTAGTACCCAAGAAAGGGGGGATGACTGTCATTGTTAATGAGAAGAATGAGCTTATCCCAACACGAACAGTGACAGGGTGGAGGATGTGCATAGACTATAGGAGGTTGAATGATGCCACAAGAAAAGATCACTTTCCTCTACCTTTCATTGACCAGATGCTTGAGAGGTTGGCTGGCCATGCTTATTATTGTTTTCTTGATGGATATTCTGGGTATAATCAGATTGTGGTTGACCCCATGGATCAAGAGAAGACTTCCTTTACTTGTCCCTTTGGAGTCTTTGCATACAGGAGAATGCCATTTGGATTGTGTAATGCCCCAGCTACCTTTCAAAGATGCATGCTATCAATCTTCTCAGACATGGTAGAAAAATTTATTGAAGTCTTTATGGATGATTTCTCTGTTTTTGGTGATTCCTTCAATACTTGCTTGCACCATCTTACCTTAGTCTTGAAAAGATGCCAAGAAACCAATTTAGTTTTGAATTGGGAGAAATGCCATTTCATGGTACCCGAAGGCATTGTTCTTGGTCATAAAATTTCAAGAAAGGGTATAGAGGTTGACAAGGCAAAAGTAGAAATTATAGAAAAACTTCCTTTGCCAACTAGTGTGAAAGCTGTTAGAAGTTTCTTAGGACATGCTGGATTTTATAGGAGATTCATCAAAGATTTTTCCAAAATAGCAAAGCCACTAAGCAATTTGCTGGTGGTAGAAAATCCTTTTATCTTTGATGATGAATGCAAGCATGCTTTTGAAACTCTAAAGGCTAAGCTCACCACAGCACCAATCATCACACCCCCAATTTGGGGACTACCTTTTGAACTTATGTGTGATGCAAGCAACCTTGCAATTGGCGCTGTGTTGGGGCAAAGGAAGGAAAAGAAGCTTCATGTTATCTACTATGCAAGTAAGGTGTTGAATGAAGCTCAAAAGAACTACACCACAACAGAGAAAGAGCTACTAGCTGTAGTATATGCTTTTGATAAGTTTAGACAATATTTGATTGGATCTAAAGTCTTAGTGTACACTGACCATGCTGCTCTTAAGTATCTTATGTCAAAACAGGATGCCAAACCAAGGCTAATCCGATGGGTGCTACTCCTACAAGAGTTTGACATTGAGATCAAAGATAGAAAGGGCAATGAAAATCAAGTTGCTGATCACTTATCAAGGGTGCCACAAGATGCATGCCAAGACAACCTTCCATCAATAAATGAAGAATTTCCAGATGAGCATCTCTTGCAAATTCAACATGTCCCTTGGTTTGCAGACATGGCCAACTACAAGGCGGGTAGAATCATTCCACAAGAGTACACAAAACAACAAGTCAAGAAGCTGTTGCATGAGGCTAAGTTCTTCTTCTGGGATGACCCATTCTTGTTCAAAAGATGCCCAGATGGAATGATAAGAAGATGTGTGTCAGAGGATGAGATGAAGGACATACTATGGCATTGTCACAACTCTAATTATGGTGGTCATTTTGGGGCTGAAAGAACGGCTGCAAAGGTCCTTCAAAGTGGTTTCTATTGGCCTTCAATCTTTAAGGATGCTAGAGAGTTTGTGAGCCAATGCAATGAATGTCAAAGAACAGGGGGTTTGTCAAAGAGAAATGAGATGCCTCAGAAGTTCATTTTGGAAGTGGAACTCTTTGATCTGTGGGGAATAGATTTCATGGGACCTTTTCCTCCATCTTACACATTCAAATATATCTTGGTAGCAGTTGAGTATGTCTCCAAATGGGTAGAAGCAATAGCAACCACCACATGTGATACCAACGTGGTCTTGCAATTCCTCAAGAAGAACATCTTCACTAGATTTGGAGTGCCCAAAGGACTCATAAGTGATGGGGGAAGCCACTTCTGCAACAAGCAACTAAATTCCTTACTCCACAAGTATGGTGTTACACACAAAGTAGCTACCCCATATCACCCACAAACCAATGGACAAGCTGAACTTGCCAACAGAGAGCTAAAAAGGATCTTGGAGAAAACTGTGGGAACAACAAGAAAGGATTGGGTTAGGAAGCTGGATGATGCACTTTGGGCATATAGGACAGCCTTCAAGACACCCATAGGAAAATCTCCATTTCAGCTGGTGTATGGAAAGGCATGCCACCTCCCTGTAGAGCTTGAACATAAGGCCTTTTGGGCCACCAAACTTCTGAATTTAGATGCTCAAGCAGCAGGAGAGAAGAGATTGCTACAACTCAATGAACTTGAGGAGTTCAGATTGGAGGCATATGACAATGCCAAAATATACAAAGAGAGAGCAAAAAGATGGCATGATAAGAGGATCTCTCAAAGAACATTCGAACCGGGCCAAAAGGTGTTGTTATTCAATTCAAGATTGAAGTTCTTCCCTGGGAAGCTGAGGTCTAGATGGACTGGTCCATACACCATCACCAAAGTATCACCTCATGGCTATGTCGAATTACTTGATGAAGCCTCAAAACAAACCTTCACAGCTAATGGACATAGGGTGAAGCACTACTTTGGTGGCCCTTGGAGCAAGGAAGAGAGTGTGCAACTCTTAATATGATCAAAGAAGCTGCACTGTCAAGCTAAGGACAATAAACAAGCGCTTCATGGGAGGCAACCCATGCACAGGGAGTCTTTTATTTTCATTCTTTAGTAACCAATAATGATTAAGTAGACTAGTACATGGTGTATGCAAGGCACTAAGTTTGATGTGGCCAATTTTGAAGTAATGGCAAAAGTGTGTTCTACAACACTTAGCCACAAACTAAGTTTGGTGTCCATACATACACGAAAATGCTAGACTATGAAAGTATAGTCATCATTTTAGTTATTCAAAAAAAAAAAAAAACGTTGAAATAGCATGTGATGTAGGTAAAATACTAAGTTTAGTGTGGCTATCTTTGGAATTAATTCCATAGAACACTTAGTCACAAACTAATTTTGGTGTCTTTACTTACATTAATAATGCTAGAAAAAGAGATTAGGGAATCAATTCATAAATTTCAATTTGAGATTAGTCAATTTTGCATAGGAACGTCATCATAAGTTGTTAGCTATTAATGTCACTTTAAGAATCTCAAGCTTTTGGAATTTTGTTGCAGGAATGAAAGAAAGAAGTGATGGGGAATCTTGGAAGCATATAATGAAAGAAAGAAGTGATGGGAATCTTGGAAGAGAGATCACGGATGCATTGGAGTCACATGAGTCTTAAACTTTGTGCATTGGAAAGAAGTGAACTCATCATGCATTGGGCACAAGGAAGCATGCTCCCCATGCCATGACCGAGCCTTAAATACCACTAGAACCATGCATCCTCACCAAAGTTCACTTTAAATACTTCAACCACATTCATCAAAACTCATTCTTCATCACTCATCCTTCTACCCCCATAACCTCATTTCATCACCCGAAGTCACACTACACCCCTATCTCACTCCATGTTTCATATATTCTTGCCTTAGGCCTAATCTTTACCCAACAAAACTCTTAAAGCATTACATCTCTCACATAACCGAAACACTCAACCTCCTTCACCATCATTTTCTATCTTCTCTAAGTCACCGTGCTTATCTCATATCCCTCTCATTCACAACTATTTTCTTTATGCTTGAGGACAAGCATTGATCTAAGTTTGGTGTGGAAGATTCAACCCTTGCAAGTGAATTTCAATGGCCTCATCATCAAGGGATAGGAGAGGAAATGAAGGACAAGACACCTTTGATGAAAGAAGATTCAAATCCAAGCATAATGAGCGCATCTTTAGTTGGATGTCAAGCAAAGATGTTGTTCCGGAGTTACCTTTCAAGCTAAAGAAAGATGAATACCCTGAGATACAAAAAATAATCAGAAAAAGGGGATGGGAGCTTCTCTGTGACCAACCTCAAGAAGTGAGCATGCTTCTCATCCATGAGTTCTACACTAATGTGATAAGAGAATACGATGATGAAGAACCATACATGAGTTATGTAAGAGGTGTGACTGTTGATTTTAGCCCGGACACCATCAACAGGGTGCTAAAGGTCAAGGCAAAACAGTTCAAACGAGCTAGCTATGAAGAAAGGGTTGAAAATAACCCAAAATACATGGATGTGGTGAGCGACTTATGCAGGGTAGGCACGGATTGGGTGTTTGATTCACATGGACAACCACTCAAACTTCGGAGAGGTGATCTCATACCTCAAGCAAAAGGATGGCATGACATAGTGAGGAGATCATTGATGTCCACTTCAAATAATTCTGAGGTAACGGTGAATAGAGCAATAATGATCCATTGTATAATGAAAGGAGGGGAAATCAATGTTGGAGACATTATAGCCAAGAACATCATTGACATAGCTCAAAAAGTCAAACAGGACAGCTGGCTAGGATATCCTAGTACTATTCTGCGCCTATGTGAAGAAGCTGGAGTGCCTCTTGAAGAATTTGGAGAAACTGATTTGGTCTCTATCGGAAAGCCTCTCACCCGAGAAAGGTTGGAATTTATCACCACAACCCAATTGGAAAGGCAACCTTTAGCAAGAAGGAAGAAAAGGAAAGAAGTAAGACAAGAGGAGGAGCCTCAAGAAATGGATGAATCTCACACCTTGAACATGAATCAACTCCAAGCCGCCTTGGAAGGAATCTCTGGGCAATACTCACAAATTCAAAGAAGCCAAGAGGAGCAAGCTCAACAACAAAGAGACCTTTGGCAATTGATGGATCAACAAAGAGGGGTTCAAGTTCAATGGATGAACCAACAAAATGAATACCAAACACACATGATGGAACTACAACAAGAACAATATGCCAAGATGCAAGAAGCCATCAATAATTCAACTGTCGAATACGGAAAAGCCATGGAGAAAGTAATAGAAGAACAAGCTCAACTAAGGAAAGAGCAAGCTCAGCAAAGGGAGCTTCTCCATAGGTTGGATGCTAGACATGATGCATTTCACAAAGACTTCAATGAAAGCAGAATGTTCAGGGAAGCCAGGTATAAGGACAGACTTGACTATGATATATGCACCCAAGAAAAGCTCAGTTACCTCTGTTCCACACCCCCATTACTCAACCCACAAATTAAAACCTTCAATGAAGCTCGCAAGATATTTGAAGAGCAGGAACTTGCAAGGGTAAGATTCAATCAACAAAGGCTACAGGAGACAATGATAAGCTCAGGAATTTGGCAAAGAGAAGATCCAAAGGGGGATTCAACAACAAAGCAACAAGGAGAGTTAAGAAGTAAAAAGAAAGAAGATCCAAAGGGGGATTCAACAACAAAACAACAAGGAGAGTTGAGGAAGAAAAAGAAAGAAGATCCAAAGGGCAAAGGAAAGCAAGGAGAATCAAGCAAAGGAAAAGGGACATGAAGACTAAAGGTGGTGAAGTTCCTTTGTTTTTCTTTATGTTTCTTTATGTTTTATTAAATAAAGAAGATGTATGTCTGAAATATGGTATACCTTCTAGGATGCATTTTCTTTTTGAAGCATTGTCTTTTATGTTGCCCATTCCATGCATCACTACTCACAGATTTGGAATGGTTGCTTGTCTTGAGTACTTTTACTTGTCAATGGAATAAAAGATGTAGTTTGAGCAAAAACAGAGAGAATCCTAGTTTAAAAAGAATCATGTTGTCCCATGAGAAAAGTGCTAGCATACATGCATTTATTGTGAAAGAGACAAGGCTCAATGAACTCAAAAGAATGCTTGTTTATACAAGACTAGTTTGGTTGAGGATCACAAAGACCTTATAAGTAAAAGCACAAATAACCTTGACAATAAAGAAAAACAGAAAACAAAGAATGAAAGGCTAGGCATCAATGACAAATTTGGATATGTGTCTGTGGTGATTGATGTTAAGAGACATACTTGGGTTAGTAAATCCGAGGGGTGCTTCATCACCCGATAACTTGAGTTAACTAACTCGGGATTATCGATTGAAAACCCACAATCAAGAGTAGCTCTTTAACAGAACATTTAGCAACCCAAAGAGGTGCTGGACACCACTATCCAAATAAAACTTCAATGTTATATGCCTGTGATTGAATGTGTTAAGGAGAGAGGCTTGAGTTAGTAAATCTTTAAGAGTGTCTCAACACTTAACAACTTGAACCAACTGGTTTGGGATTGTTGATTGAAAACTTATGCTAAAAAGCCGCCTTAAGACAAGATTTCGAGCTTGGTTGAAATAAGAAGGAATCTAAAAAAGAGGAGAAGAGCATCAAGAAAAGAATGGTTCAAGGATCATGTGCTGTGATAATAAAAAAAAAGGGTCTAGTGAAGTTAACCAATTTAGTATTGAAGCAAGAATTTTAATTGAGAGAGTTGAATAGCCATGTTTATTTACAATAAATCAAGGATCACACAAATGAGGATGACATGCTCAATGAAAAAAATTCTTCTTTGGAAAAACATTCAAGTCTTACATCTTAGATCCTTGTGACAAAGTCCTTTATATTTTGCTTGGGGACAAGCAACATTTTAAGTTTGGTGTTGTGATGCAATTGCATATTTGCTATATTAGCTAGTTAGTTTAGTTGATTTTAGCTTGATTTCACTCATTTTCTCTAAATAAACAAGTCCTTTTATGAGTTTGTTTTCATGCATGAGAGTACCAAGGAATATGTTGATTCTAGCCAAGTTCATGCAAATGATTTAAGGAATGCATATATGAATGAGTATGAATGAATCTCATGAAATTTATTGCATGAATTGGTAAGACTTTGAAGCTATTTCCCTTGTTGATGATAGGTGATGAAACAAGGAAGCATGGAAGCAAGAATGATGCAAGCTGGGCAAGAAGTTGGCGTTGCCAACTTGGATATAATGGGCGTTGTTCTTGGCAACGCCAGGAAGAGGAGTTGGCGTTGCCAACTTGAGAAATAAGGTGCGTTTTCATGGACAACGCCAGGCAACCAAGAAGCAAAGTTGGCGTTGCCAACTTGAGGAATGTGGTGCGTTGTTGAGGACAACGCCAGGCAGCCCTGGAGAAGCAAATTTGGGCGTTGCCAACTCTAGAAGGGCGTTGCCAACGCCAATTTGTGAAGCAAGCTTGGCAGCCCTGGAGAAGCAAAGTTGGCGTTGCCAACTTGAGGAATAGGCTGCGTTGTTGAAGGCAACGCCAAGGCAGCCCCTGGAGAGCACTTGGGCGTTGCCAACTTGGAGAAAGGAGTGAGTTATTCAAGGCAACGCCAAGCACAAGAATGAAGCCTTGAAGAGGAGCTCGAGGGCGTTGCCAACGCCAAGAACTATAGGCGTTATTCAAGGCAACGCCAAGCAACTTTGGCACCATAGGAAACAACCTCGAGCACGTTGCCAACGCCACTATCATTGGCGTTATCCTTGGCAACGCCAGAAATGGTTGCTTGGCTAGGCACCAAGTCTTGGGTGCCAGCCAAGTTGCCAACGCCAGGGACATGCACCATTCAGGTTGCCAACGCCAGAATGTGCTACCAGCCAGGTTGCCAACGCCAGAATGTGCTGCCAGCCAAGTTGCCAACGCTAGAATCAAGTTGCCAACGCCAAGTCTTGCCAACCACGTTGCCAACGCCAGGAAGGGCACCAATCAAGTTGCCAACGCCCATAAGCCATGCCATGCACGTTGCCAACGCCCATAAGCCTTGCCATGCACGTTGCCAACGCCAGGAAGCAAACATGGAGCCTTGAGAAAGGCTCGAGCACGTTGCCAACGTGCTGAAGAGAAGGAGTGTTTGGCAACAACGCCAGGATGGTGAAGAAATTGTGATGCACGTTGCTAACTTGGAATGTATGGGCGTTATCCACAACAACTCCAACAAGGCAGCCTGACCATGTCCTCTTCAATGGAAGATATCTGGAGCTACAGAGATCCAAATTGAGTGCTTCCAGTTGCATTGGAAAGCTGACATTCAGAGCTTTCCAACCATATATAATAGTCTATGGTGGAGCACAAAATTGAAGCCAAACCAGAGTCATCTTTAGGCCTTAAAAACAAGAACATGAAGTGAAATTCAAGAAGGCTAGAGATTAGCCTTGGAGTGTGGCACGAGCACGTTGCCAACGTGCTAGATAAGGGGCGTGTTTTGCAACAACGCCAGCCCCAAGCCCCTGCCTTGGGAGGCTAGGCACGAGCACGTTGCGAACTTGGGAGTGAAGGTGCGTTTTTGGCAACAACTTGGCAGCTTGACCTTACCTTCTTTGAGGAACCATAACTTGAGCTAGGAAAGTCCAATTGAGGTGATTCCAGTGGCATTAGAAAATAGACATCAAGAGCTTTCCAATGATGTATAGTAGTTCATATTGAAGCAGAAGGTTGACACTAAAATTCTGGGCTACATTTAGCATGAAAGTAGAGCCAAGAAGAGGAAAAGCAAGTTGTTAGCAACAACTTGGGCTAGCAACGCCCAAGTCTCATACTTCACTTCCAGGAAAATGTCATGCACGTTGCCAACGTGCATTAGGCCTGGAGTTATTGCCAATAACGCCCCTCAATGGGCCAGAATGGTTGCCAACTTGCTCTGCTTCCCCTATTCATCACAAAGGCCAACAACTTCTTCAATTGAACCAAGAATGCAACAATGAGAAAGCCCACATTGCTAACCCAAATTGAAGATCTCTGAAAGAGTTTTGGGACTAGTATAAATAGAGATTGAGTTTGTACTTAAGGAGGACTTTTTTTACACTTTTTAAACACTTAGAATTTTTAGACTCTTTGGCACTTTAATTTTGAGAACTCTTTTGGTACTTCCGGGAGGATACCCGGAGAGCTCTCTTTGGTTTTTCTATTGGAACTTTTCTTCTTCATTTTCAAGTTTTGAGCACTTCATTCTTCTTCTTCTTCTTCCTTTATATTTAGTTTAATTTTTTTGTTCATGGCAATTGTTGTTGAAATTGGAGCAATGACTCACTAAACCCCACTTTCATTAGGGGGAGGAGCTCTGTTTGTTGGAATGAATTGGTGAACCCATCTTCTCCTCCTCAATTCTAGTGGTTGATCTAAAGAGGGAACTCTTGATCTTCAAAGATTCAACCACCATCGAGAGAGGGGTTAATCTATATGAATTATGTGGTGAGTTTGAGGAATGAGCCACAAAATTCAGTTTAGAGTTCATCCTTTCATGATTTCTTTAATCAATATACCTTGGTTAGTATGTGAGATGTAACTCTCCTTGGTTGAGATTATAGGAATTGTGTGGCTGGATTAGATTTGAGCTTCATCTCTTCTCATGAACAATTAGATCACGAGAGTGGCAATTGGTTATGTTGAGAGAGATTGAATCACCAAGAGATTGGGATTCAATCACCCACTTGCCATAGATCTATACCCATGATTGAGAAGGATTTGACTAACATCAATTCATGAAAACTAGCATCTCTGATCCCTAATGATCCTCTCTATCATTAATTCTCATTTCTCTTGCTCTAGTTATTTGATTACCCTTTTCCCAATCCCCTTCTACATTCTGTCTATTTACTACTCTTGTTATTTACATTCTGTTCATTTACTTCTTGCCATTTACTTTTGTGTTCTTTAAATTTCTGCAACCTTTAATTCCTTGCAATTTATCTTTGATGTCATTTAAGTTTCTTGCACTTTAAGTTTCCGTCATTTACTTGCACTTTATTTCTTTATTCTAGTTCTTTACATTCTTTGCCATTTAAATTCTTGCAATTCAAAAATCAAAATGCTCATGAAATTAAAACTATGTTTGCTTGACTAAATTTACCATTAGCTAAAGTTGCTTAATCTACCAATCTCCGTGGGATCGACCTCACTCTTAGTGAGTTTTATTACTTGATACGACCCGGTATACTTGCCGGTTGTACGTGAAACTCAATTTTTACGTATCACTAGATCACAGAATCCTCTGTCAATTTTTGTTTCCCCTATGATGCAGGGGATATGAAAACTTCCTGGGTCTGTTTTCTTAGAGACTATGTCCTTCTTGATGAGGGCACTGCATTCTTTGTTCATTATTACAGTTTGTCCTCCCTTCAAAACTCTTTTCTTGCTCAGTAATTCCTTCAAATACTTGATATGTGTAGGCATCTGCTGGAGAATCTCAAGAAAGGGAATATTGATATGGAGAGACTTAAATGTCTCTAAAAACCTTGAATATGTTTTTCCTTTTTCACCTCCTCCTAACCTCTGAGGAAATGGTGCTTTTGGTTGGTATGTTTCTAGCATGCCTTTATTTTGCAGTTCCTTGGCTTGCTCAGTTTCACTTTCCTGCTTAGCTTCTTCCACACCTTCCTTCAAGATTTCTGGCTCCTGTTCTGAGGGTCTGATTCCTTCTTCTTCTGAGACTTCCTTCAATATGGTGATGGCCTTGCATTCTTCCCATCTCACTCCCTTTTGTTCCCCTTTAGGATTCTTTTCTGTGTCACTAGGGAACACTGCAGTTGACTTGGGGGCCTGTTGAGATAGCTCTCCTACTCGAGACTCCATCCTCTTGAGTTTTTCACCATGGTTCCTTAAGGTAGATCTCACATCATCCCTAAAGCTTTTCAACTCACTTATGTCCTGACCCATGTTTGCAAGCATTCCTTCTATCCTGTTTAATTGATCTTGAAATTGTTGGTTCGGATTAGGTTGGGCAGGTTGATTATTTTGGCCATGATATGGTGGTTGGGAGGAAGTGTTTTGTGTGGCTTGGTATGATCTTTGGTTGGAGTTTTGGTATGTGGAATTGTTATGTTGGTTGGGGTTGTAAGGTTTGTGGTTTTGTGGTTGGGTTTGCTGGTTTCCCCACCCAAAGTTTGGGTGGTTTTTCCAGCCTGGGTTGTAAGTGTTGGAATGTGGATCATATGGTTGCCTTTGTTGATTTCCCACATAGTTGGCCTCTTCCCAATCACCTCCTTCAGTGCTTACTTCCTCTTGATCTTGTGTGTGTATTGCAGCCACTTGATTTGTTTCTAATTTCCTGGTGAGCTCTGCTAGTTGCTTGGCAAACACCTTGTTTTGGGCTAGAATTGTATCAACATGGTTCAGCTCCATGACTCCCTTAGTGTTGTGTCTCTCTGAAGCATAGTAGTACTCATTCTCAGCCACTGTCTCAATCACTTCAATGGCTTCTTCCACAGTCTTTTTCCTGTTCAATGAACCTCCTGATGAATGGTCTACAGCCTTCCTTGATTCATAAGAAAGTCCATCATAGAAAATATGCAATTGCACCCAGTCATGGAACATGTCTGGTGGGCATTTCCTTGTCAAATCCTTGAACCTCTCCCATGCCACGTAGAGAGTTTCACCATCTTGTTGTCTAAAAGTCTGAACCTCAGATCGAAGCCTACTGACCTTTTGTGGGGGGTAGAAACATGCCAGAAACTTGCTTTCCACCTCATCCCAGGTTGTTAGGCTCCCCCTTGGGAATGATTCCAGCCACTTAGCTGCCTTGTCCCTAAGTGAAAATGGGAACAAGAGCAGTTTATAGGCATCTTCCTGGACTCCATTGGACTTCACAGTGTCGCAAATTCTCAGGAATTTTGTGAGATGTTGGTTTGGATCTTCATTAGCACTCCCACCAAATGAACAATGATTCTCCACCAGTGATATTAGCTGTGGTTTGAGTTCAAAATTGTTGACCTGAATGGGTGGTTTCTGAATGCTGCTACCACAATTCCCAGAGGTTGGGTTTATGTATGAACCAAGAACCCTCCTCTCGGGAATGGCATTGTTTCCATCAGCTCTCTCATGGTTGTGAACTTCTCTATCCATGTTGAGATCTAGAGCTTCCTCAAAATTGTCCTCAGATTCTCCTTCAGATTCTTCTTCTCCCAGTACTCTCTTCCCTCTTGCTTTCCTTCTAAGTTTATGAAGGGTCCTCTCTGGTTCGGTATATGGAGGAGTTGATGTCTCTCCTCTCCTACCTGTCATACAAGAACACAGCACAGGCAACAAACAAGTGAAATACTCTTGGTTAATGGAACAGTATGGTTAGAGCAGTTGAGGAATTAATTCAAATAGTTAGTGAGTCAGTGAGTTAGTTGCTTGAATTTAAAGGCATAAAGAAAGAAAGCAAGTAACAGAGTGCAAAAATTAAAATTCAACAAGTAACTTGAACTGAATTAACAAAACAAGAAAAATGCTCAATCTAGTTAACTTCCAATTTGAGAATTGTCAATCGAAAACCAATCCCCGGCAACGGCGCCATAAACTTGATGCTACGATTTTAGGAAATTGCACGATCGGCAAAAATTCCTTCCGGCAAGTGCACCGGTTATCGTCAAGTAAAAACTCACAATAGAGTGAGGTCGAATCCCACAAGGATTGGTTGAGTGAGCAATTCGGATTAGAAGTGTGTTCTAGTTGAGCGGAATCAAGATTTAGATGAGAATTGCGGAATGTAAAATTGGCGGGAAACGTAAATGGCAAGAAATTGAAATTGCGGAATCTTAAATTGCATGAATTAAAGAGCGAGAAGCTAAATTGCTGAAATTAAAAAGGGATCAGGGTGATTGCATGAATTTAATTGCAGAATGTAAAGAGAAAGTGGTAGATCAGAAATGGGGAATTCATTGGGTTTCAGGAGATATTGAGATCTCCGAATCAAAACATTTTTTCCCTTCCTCAACCAATTCGTTCATTGAATTTTGCTTGGCAATCTTATATGATTGGATCCCAATCCCTTGGCTCACCAATTCTCTCTAAAAACAAACAAATTCCCAATCCCTTGGTTTAAATGTTCATAAGAAGAGATGACGCTCGATCACTGATTATACCACACAGTTTCATGAACCACAATTTGGTAGGATTACATGTCACAATATCCATCCAAACCCCAATCCAATTCACTGTGAGAAAGCTTCTCTAGCATGAATCCTCCATTCCTTTCCTAAGGTTCCGAAGGATTCCAATTATGGATAGTTTCTTTCCCAAGACAACTAACCAATGGAATTAGATCGAGAAGCTTTCTAACAAAATTCAAGAGAAAAGATTGAAGAAGAAGATAAAAACTATTATTGATTCATTGAATTACAATAGAGCTCCCTAACCCAATGAAAGGGGGTTTAGTGAGTCATAGCTCTGAATTCAATTACAAAAAGTATGAAAACTAGAAAAATGATCCCAAAAGTTCTCTCTAACTTAAATTCTATCCTATTTATACACTTTCTAAATTGAGCTTCTGTTGTGTTTCTTGGGCTTTGAGGCCTTTCCCTGATTTCCTTTTGCTTTGGGTTTATGATCCATAATCCTGATGAGGCTGCTGATCCAATTCTGTAACATTCATTGAGCCAACTTAGTGATAATCAAGTAATGACACATGACTCAACAAATTGAAATTCCAGACTCATCAATTCTTCAGGCCCAATCCCATAAACCATGATATTCAATTGGGTTTCATACCAGAGTACGTTTAAGTTAATGTTTGTGCTCAAATGCTAACTTAAACTGCAATATCTTTGGCCCAGAAACCTTTTCAAATAGTGGCGTTTAAGTTGCAGTTTAAGCTTAAACTGCAACTTAAACGCCAGACACTTCCAGTGATGCCTTTTGTGGAAGCACGTTTAAGTTCCAGTTTAAGCTTAAACTGGAACTTAAACGTTGGACACTCCTGGAGGTGGTATAACTCAAGCACGTTTAAGCTTCAGTTTAAGGTTAAACTGAAGCTTAAACGTGGAAATGGAAGAAAGCAACCCTGGAGTGTGGAATGGTCGAACACGTTTAAGCTTCAGTTTAAGGTTAAACTGAAGCTTAAACGTGGAAATGAAGAAAGCAACCCTGGAGGAGAATTTTGGTCGAACACGTTTAAGCTCCAGTTTAAGGTTAAACTGGAGCTTAAACGTGGAAATGGCTCCCTGGTGCATTTCTCATTTCTGGCGTTTAACTTTAAACTGGAGGTTAAACGCCACTTTCAGCTTTTCCTCAGCTTTCATGATTTTGGCGTTTAAGCTCCAGTTTAAGCTTAAACTGGAGCTTAAACGCCACTGATAGTTCCCAGCATTATATGGCTTGGCAGTTTAAGTTCCAGTTTAAGCTTAAACTGGAACTTAAACTCCACATGTGATATTCAAGCTTCCTTTATTGATTTTGTTGCTTCCTTGCCTAGCCTCTTCTTCCCTGAAATCATCCAAACAACTGCATCAAAGTCTTGCAAAATTTCATGAGAAATCTTCCATTCATAGCATTCAAGTAATATAACTAAAAACTCATGGAATTTGCATCAAAATCATACTGTTTGGATGGTTCATTGCTTTGTTATTCATTTAACCATTCTTGGTTACTTTAAGCTCAAGAAAATGCATAAAACAACTAAAACTAACAGAAAAATGCTAGTGAAACTAGCCTAAGATGCCTTGGCATCACAACACCAAACTTAATACTTGCTTGTCCCTAAGCTAGTCCTGAGTTATTTGAGAAGAAAGTATGAAACAGAAAGCAATTACATTGGCTATATTAGCAAGCATTTGAAGTTCATCAGAAGGGTTTTATGCAGAAAGTTGCAACATCACTTTTTCATTCTTATCAGGTAAGATTATCACTTTTTCATTGCATCCATCAAACACTGCTATGGCCTCTTGTTATTCTTATGTCCTTGGCACTTTTCCCTTCTTTGTTTTTCTTTTTCTTAGAGCTCCTTTGCTCCTTGTTTGCTCAGTGTCATGTGTTGCACAAGCCTTTGGCATTTTCTTTTTCTTATCAGTGCACTACACATATCCACTACAGGCATTTTAGTTCACATTTCTTCTTGAGACATTGGTGCCCAGCACCTCTTTGTGTGACTAAATGTTTTGTATTTAGGTTGCTCTTGATAATGGACTTTTGGTTGATAATCCCGGGTTAGTTAACCCAAGTTACCAAGTGTTGAAACACTCCTCAGAACCTATTCATCCAAGCATATCCTTAATACATAAACACCACAGGCATTTCTCTCAGAAGTTCAAACCATTGGTGCCTAGCTTATTTTCTCAATTTTTTTGCTTTTTGGTTGCCCTTTTTCAGTGGCTTTTTCTTCTTCTTTTTATTTCTTTTTCATGGCCAAAGACATTTATTCATCAAGATCCATAGACAGTATTCAAACTTCTACAAGGTTATATATATATATATATATATATATATATATATATATATATATATATATATATATATATATATATATTATGTCTTGTTCTTTCGTACCTATGCGTTTAGTTATCGTGTATGAACGCTTCGCATTTTGTAATTTCCCTTTATGCAATTTGTCGTGAAACTTTGTTATACTTCGCTTTACGGCCTGAGGTAAGGCTTAGGGTAATGGGGTGTTACATGTATCCTCTCCCGTATCAGGGAGGTAAAGGTCTTCAACCTTTTCTATGACATTTTCCACCAATCTGTATGCTGATTTTCGGAACTTGTTGGCCATCTCTAGTGCAATTCTTGTGTGCTGCGTCTCTTATATCTCCAGCTTCTTCATCATAGAGAGAGGCATCAGATTTATGCTTGAACCAAGGTCGCACAGTGCCTTCTCAAATGTGATGGTTCCTATGGTACAGGGAATCAAAAAGCTTCTGGGATCTAGCATCTTCGTCGGTACCCCTTCTAGACCAGTGCACTACACTCCTTGGTCAGCACCACAATTTCATCTCCTTTCAAGGTCTGCTTCTTAGAGAATACACTTTTCAAATAGGCCATATAGGGAGGCATATTCTCCAACACCTTAACAAAAGGAATATTGATTTGCAACTTTTTAAATATTTACATGAATTGAGTGAGCTGCTCATCCTTGGTCTCCTCTTGCAGTTTCTGAAGGTGTTGTACTTCAGGCTCTTGTGCCACCAATGAGGCATGCATCATGGTACTTTCAGACTCCTCTTAAGACTTTTTCTCCTTTAATTTCTCATCAACATCTGTCTCTCCATGCTCGGCCTTTTTTCCCATGACAACGGCCTTACACTCTTCTCTTGGATTGACCTTTGTGTTGCTTTGAAGAGTATTGGGAGGTCTCTCAAGTATCCTCTTGCTTAATTGAACCACTTGTACTTTCAAGTTCCGAATTGAAGCTATTGTCTCTTGCATAAAACTGTGGGTGGTCTTGGAAAGTTCAGAGACTATTGTGGCTAAGTCAGAATTATTTTGTCTCTAAGAGGGTCCTTGTTGCTGCTGAGAGGTCTGGAATTGATGGTTGTTAAACCTGTTCTGATTGGTTCCACCCTGATTGTCGTTGAAGCCTTGTTGGGGCTTTTGTGGTTGCTCCCTCCACCCAAAGTTAGGGTGATTCCTCCATCTCTAATTGAAAGTATTCGCATAGAGATCATTATTGGGATTTCTGGAGAAATTTCCCATGTAAATAACTTGCTTAGTAGTGAGTTGAGCATAGCCACTAGCGTCCCCTTGGATGTAGCCTCCAATCATGTTATAGGATGCATCTTGAGTATTGACTACTAAGCCTTGCATCCCTATTAAATGCTGAGAGATGATGCTAATCTGCTGGGACAGGATCTTATTCTGAACCAAAATTACATCTAGTGTGTCCACCTCCATGACTCCTTTCTTTTGAGTAGTCTCTTCGAGTGTCTTCTTCATGTGCAGTGAACCACCTATAGAGTGATCCAATGACATCTTGCCCATCTCATAGAGGCCATCATAAAAGATCCACAACTTGGTCCAGTTTGAAACCATGTCAGGAGGGCACCTCCTGATAGCAAATAGGAAGAGCATGAGCTTGTAGACATCTGGATTCACTCCATTCATCTTTATAGTGTCACAGATTTGCAGGAAGTTAGAGATAAATTTGTTGGGATCCTCTTACAAAAGTCCATGAAACTGGCAATTCTGCTACACAAGAGTGACCAGTTGAGGCTTCAGCTCGAAGTTATTAGCACAAATAGCAGGTACAACTATACTACGCCCATCGAAGTCGAGCGTTGGTACAGTATATCAGCCAAGCACTCTCCTTGCTTGCTCATCAATGTTCCCATTTCCACCATTAGCGACCATGGTGGACACTTCAACTTCCTTCTCAAAAGTTTCCTTGAAGCTCTCTCTGGCTTTGTAAGCTCTAGTTTATTGTAAACGCTACCTCAAGGTCCTCTTAGGCTCTGGATCAAACTCAAGAAAGGATTTCTTGCCTCTATTCTTGCTCATAAACAAATTAGAGATAAAGAAACTTGAGAGTCTCTATGTCAGATTATAGAGAACTCCCTGTGAGATATTGGTGCATGAAACTGGCTCAGCACGTTTCGCACAGATAGACCGGCAAGTATACCGGGTCATCCAAGTAATACCTCATGTGAGTGAGGGTCGATCCCACGGTGATTGTTGGTTTTAGCAAGCAGTGGCTATCTTGCAGATCTTAGTTAGGCGGATAGAAAAATATAATTTGTCACAGGAAACGCATAAAATAGAATAAAGAAATAAAATATTACTAGATAGATGAGAATTCAATGGTGATAGAATGGTTGAGGCTTTAGAGATGATTTGTCTTTCCAAATTAACTTTTCTTACTGTCTTCTTCAATAACCTTCTGATTCCTTTAATGGCAGCCGTAAATTAACTCATGTCCTCTCATCAAGTTAACCTCCTCTACTGCAGCAATCCACCATGTTGAGATGACTCATGTCCTCTCATCAAGCCACCTCTAGGTTTCTCACTATAGCAGAAGATGAAGCTTAATTTAGAGAATTTATTGTGATGGTCTAGAATTTGTCGTTGGTTATAGAATTTCTCAATGAAATTCTTGTTGCAAGGATAGTTCTAAACCAACAAACAATCCTCAATCAAAAATTTGGTTTTGTCACATGTAAAAACCCCAATGAAAATTAATTGAAGTATTTGAATCTCGGGCCATCTCACAAGGAATTGCAATGAAGTAAATGATTATTGGCTATGAATGAACAAAGGGGGTTTGATTGACAAAGGGGCAAGAAATTAAATGGACAAGAAAGTAGACGGCAAGAAAAGTAAATCAAGCAAGCAACTAAAGAAAGCAATTAATAAAGAGAGACATTCATGGCAAAGATTGAGAATATAGGCTTTCTATCCTAGTCATGCAATGATTAATTCCTCTTATTTAGTCAACTCCAACAAATGGAAGAAGGTATCATGTTATCTTCACATAGGAAGAACGTCAAACAAGACTAGTTAATCATATCACAATAATAACAAGAATTTATCTTATTACGTCATCTTGGACGATAGAAGAAGGTATCATATTATCCTCACACTCCAAGAAAGTCTAATAAGACTAGCTAATCTCAATCCAAAAGCCCTAATCACTTACTAATTAAATTAGCAAGAGATTAGAGTCAATGAAAATCATATTAACTAACAACTCTAAATCACCAACATAAGTTGGGTATCCATGACTCAAGATTGCCTAATTACTCTTTCCAAGCCAAGAATGCTCAAGATCTACTCTAACATCCTACCAAGCATTTTGTCAAACACTTGGAAGGAATAAAAGTGCAAGAAATATAAATCTACCAGCTACGAATTGCAAGGGAAGTAAATCAACAACTCAAATCATCAATAAAAGAACATCAAACATTAAATTGCATTAAAAGAGATCCAAATCCAACATGAGTGCATGAACAAAAAAAAGGTATAAAAGTAAAATTAACATCACAAACTAAGAGAATGAAGGTGTAGAAGCAAGAATTCATAATGGAAACAAGATGAAAACATGAAATTGGACCTAGATCTAAGATAGAAATACCTTAAGAACCCTAATTCTAGAGAGAAGAGCGAGCTTCTCTCTCTAGAAACTAAGCTACATGATGCAAAACTACAAATAATTTCTCCCCCTTTGCCCAAGCTTGAATTTTCCATGAAATAGCATTAGAAATGAGTTAGATTGGGCCCAAAATGCTTCAGAAATCGCTGGACACGAGTTGCTTTTAATAAGTCACGTGCAGCAACCCATGCAGACGTGTCATGTGCAAGTACGCATCCCTTATCGCCAGGCAACTATGGTAAATTTTATATCATTTTGAAGCACTGGATGTTAGCTTTCTAACGCAACTAGAACTGCCTCATTTGGACCTCTATAGCTCAAGTTATGGTCGATTGAGTGCAAAGAGGTCAGGGTTGACAGCTTTTACGGTTCCTTCATTTCTTCATGAGTTCTTCCACTTTGCATACTTTTTCTTCATTTCTTCAATCCAATCTTTACCTTCTAAACCTGAAATCACTTAACAAACATATCAAGGCATTGAATGGAATTAAGGTGAATCAAAATCACCAATTTAAGGGCCGAAAAAGCATGTTTTTACACTTAAGCATAAAATCAGGGAGAATTATAAAACCATGCTATTTCATTGAATAAATGTGAGAAAAGGTGATAAAATCCCCTGAAATAAGTACAAGATAAACCACAAAATTGGAGTTTATCAAACCTCCCCACACTTAAACTAACCATGTCCTTATGCTAAACTCAAGAAAGAAGCAAAGGGTATCAATATTTATTCAATGTAAACTACCTAAATGCAACCTATCTACTTGCAATCTATCTAAATGAATGTAACTACTTGGTCAAAATAAGTCAACTTCCAAGAATACATATATAAGTACAAGGGCTAAAGCAATATCAATCAAATCAAACCCACAATTGAATTGAATTATTAAAAGATTTTACAAACTTGCCAGAAATAAGAAGATCATATGTGAAAACATATAATTGAGCAATCGAACCCTCACCGGATGTGTATCTGCTCTAGTCACTCAAGTGTATAGGGTTGATTCACTCAATTCTCCCCTAATCATGCTTTCCATGATTTTTTTTTCATCTAATAATCAACAATTATTTCATGCATGCATACAAATATCATGAGGTCTTCCCATAGGTTGTAATGGGGATAGGGTCAAGGTAAGGATGCATATGGTCAAGTGGACTAGAATTTGAATCTTTGATAAGCTTAAACTTCCCACCTTACCTATATAACTACTTATACAATTCAAAGCTAGCCTAACTACCCATTCTTCACTTTTTCACACACTCATGCATTCTATTTTTGGTCACTACACATATGCATTGATTTTTATTGAGCTTTACTTGGGGCATATAGTCCCCTTTTTATTGCTTGTCTTTTTCTTTCTTTTCTATTTTTTTTCTTTTGGTGTATATATATATTTTTTCCTTTATTTTGTATATATATATATTTTTTCTTTTTGTAATAAAGTATATACAAAAGTATCAATACATATGGTTTTACATTTAATTAACACATGAGTATGTACCCTAATTCCCAAATATAGAAATATAAAGCATCGTTTTATCCCAACCAATGTTTCCAACTTTCCCAAACTTACATGATGAGCACTCTCACTAGCCTAAACTAATCAAAGATCCAAACAAGGGACATTTATTATTTTTTGCTTTGGGCTTGTAATGTGCTAACATTAAGAACAAATGGGTTAAGCATAGGGTTAAAATTGGTTAACAATGGAAGATAAAAGGTAAGGCCATTTGGGTAAGTGAGCTAATTGAAACGATGGCCTCAATTATATAAATGCATGTATACATAGAATAATGGACATATAGACTCAAACAAATCAAAGACTACAATCATAGAAAGAGAATAATGCACACAAGAATGAAAATAAGTGGTTATGTGATGTGACCACACAATTAGGCTCAAATCTCACATGCTTGTGTTCTTAGCTCAAAAACATGATCCACAATGTGTATAATTCAAGCAAGTTCTAAATTTTTTTTTCGATCAATTGGGGTGCCTTATAGATAAAATCCTTGAAAAATATCATGATTTTGACTAAGCTTAATATATACATATGCAATACAAGAAAATGCAACTAAAAATCCTAAAATGAAATGCAAAAGTGTTGGGATTAGAAACTTGTCACCCAAAATCGTTGAGTGGTCGGACGACCTCCCCACACTTAAAAGTTTGCACCGTCCTCGGTGCATGCAAAGATAAGCAAGGGGGTACGGCAACTTTTTTAGTTGCCACCTCCAGCTGGTGGGACAACCAGTTGCTGCATGTCCTTCTCTCGCTTCCATTTTGCTTATGGTATATCATTCATGAAAAATAGAAAATAACACCGTAAGAAGAGAAAACATAAAAGCAAGTAAGCGTAAATTGTTGGAATGAGGTGAATCACTAGAATTGAGTGAGTGGGTTAATGTGACATTGATGAAAAATAAGTGTGTGGGTCCTAACTTGCATGCGGTTTAGAACTCACACCCTAGTATTTTGAAACCATGTCACAATTATACAAAAGAAAACACACATTTCACTCATTCTAATGTGCTTGAAATACTTCAAAAGACTTGTAGGTTAAGTGAACCAAACAAGTAGTGATTTTCAACTCACTCATCATTAGTTATGCATTCATCAAGTTGCAACTCCAAGATAGAAAGAAATAAACGAGTGTAAAGAGGATCTAACTATCAAAGCTAATATCAAACTTCCTAATCTACAATTGCAACTAATCCTAATTACTGAAAATTAAACTATCAACAGAATTTAAACTACTTCTAAGAAAAGCAATTAAATCAAAAAGGATAAAGTGTTGGGGTGCCTCCTAACTAGCGCTTCTTTATTCTTATTAGCTTGACATTCCTTCATCTTTAGCCGAGCTTGTAGCTCACTCTTTGCTCCTCCATGGAGCCTCCCAAGTAGTTTTTAAGTCTATGGCCATTGACAGAAAAAGTTCTCTGAGTCTTGTCTTCCATGAGCTCCACATGACCATAGGGAAACACTTTGAGTATGGTGAAAGGTCATGACCATCGAGAATTAAGTTTTCCAAGGAAGAACTTGAGTTTTGAGTTGTAGAGTAACACCTTCTGTCCTTCAGTGAACTCCCTTCTTGCTATCTTTTGGTCATGCCACCTTTTTGTGTTCTCTTTGTAGATTTTTGCATTCTCATATGCTTGATTTCTAAACTCTTCCAGTTTATTGAGTTGCATCAATCTCTTTTCTCTAGTAGCTTGTTCACCAAAATTCAGTAGTTTTAGAGCCCAGAAGGCTCTGTGCTCTAGTTCAACTGGCAAGTGGCAAGCCTTGCTAAATACTAGTTGGTATGATGACATCCCAATGGGGGTCTTGAAGGCTGTCTTGTGGGCCCAAAGAGCATCGTCTAGCTTCTTAGACCAGTCCTTTAGTGAACTTCCAACAGTTTTTTCAAGTATTTGTTTTAGCTCTCTGTTGGAGATCTTAGCTTGCCTGTTGGTCTGTGGGTGGTATGGAGTTGCCACATTGTACTTTACTCCATATCTGAGAAGGAGTGCTTCCAGTTGTTTGTTGCAGAAGTGTGACCCTCCATCATTAATGAGAGCTCTGGAAACTCCAAATCTGCTGAAGATGTTCCTTCTCAAGAAGCTTATCACAACCTTGTTGTCATTTGTTGCAGTAGCTATGGCCTCTACCCATCTTGAAACATAATCAACAGCCACTAATATGTAGCTATTTGAGTATGAGGTTGGGAAGGGTCCCATGAAATCTATTCTCCATACATCAAATAGTTCCAGCTCTAGTATGTATTGCTGTGGCATTTCATTCCTCTTGGTTAGATTACCAGCTCTTTGACATTCATCACACCTTGACACCATTTCCTTGGCATCCTTAAACACTGTCGGCCAGTAAAATCCAGATTGAAGCACTTTTGCTGCTGTCCTTTCTCCACTGGAGTAACCTCCATATGCTGACCCATGGCACTGCCATAATACTTCCTGCCCTTCTTCATGGGATATACACCTTCTTAGGACACCATTAGTACACTTTTTGAACAAATAAGGGTCATCCCAGATGTAGTGTTTGGAATCCTTAATTTCCTTCCTCCTCATGTGCTTATTGATGTTAGTTGGTAGCTCCCCAATTGCCTTGAAATTAGATATGTCTGCGAACCAAGGGGCTACTCGAATCATCATCAATTGTTCATCAGGAAAGCTTTTATTTACTGCTACCTGCTGTATTTCTTCTTCTTGTGGGATCCTTGAGAGGTGGTCAGCTACCTTGTTCTCTGCTCTGTTCCTATCTTTAATCTCAATATCAAATTCTTGGAGCAGCAAGATCCATCTTATTAGTCTGGGCTTAGATTCTTGTTTGGTAAGCAAGTACTTGAGTGCTGCATGATCAGTGAACACAATTAATTTTGAGCCAATGAGATATAATCTAAACTTATCAAAAGCAAAAACTATGGCTAAAAGTTCTTTTTCTGTGGTGGTATAGTTCCTTTGATTCTTATTAAGGACCTTGCTAGCATAGTAGATAACATGTACTAGCTTGTCTTTCCTCTGTCCTAGAACAGCACCAACAGCAAAATCAGATGCATCACACATTAGTTCAAAGGAAAGATCCCAGCTTGGTGGTCCTATAATAGGTGCAGAGGAAAGTTTCTTTTTGAGTTCATCAAAGACTACCATGCAGTCTCTATCAAAAACAAAAGGAGTATTTGAGACAAGTAGGTTGCTAAGGGGTTTTGCAATCTTTGAAAAATCTTTAATAAACCTCCTATAGAACCCAGCATGTCCCAAAAAGCTTCTGATTGCTTTGACATTGCAAGGTAGAGGTAATTTTTCAATTACTTCCACTTTTGCTCTGTCTACTTCTATGCCATCTTTTGAAATCTTGTGACCAAGAACCACCCCTTCAGTCACCATAAAATAGCACTTCTCCCAGTTTAAAACCAGGTTGGTTTCTTGACACTTTTTTAGCACAAGAGAAAGATGGTATAGGCATTCAGAATATGAGTCCCCAAACACAGAGAAGTCATCCATAAATACTTCTATGATCTTCTCAATCATATCTGAAAAAATGGAGAGCATGCACCTTTGGAATATTGCAGGTGCATTGCACAATCCAAAGGGAATTCTCCTATAAGCAAATTGATAAACCATTATTTTATGATTCATGTTCCGGGGGTTACCTGAAACGTGTAGCTCGGTCGTCTGGAGATGCCCGAGGTGGGGGTCAGGGACCCGAGCTTGATGTGTTGGCGGTTGGTGGTTGTACCTGCAATGACACTCCGATGCTTAAGTTAGCATGGGTCCAAGCAGATATGTGTAGAATGTGGAATGTCTCTCATACCTGGGTGCTCCAGTGTATTTATAGTAGTTGGTTGTGATCTTCCCTGGATAAGATATTCTTATCTTATCTTATCTTTCGGGAGTTTTATCCCTATCTTTGTGGAACCGCCTTTGCTAGGCCTTTTCGGCCTTTGGGTTTTGGGCTGCGTTCCTTTTGATGGGCCTTCCTTGCTTTGTTGTCCGAGGTCCGACCTCTAGGCGTGGGCCTTAGGACGAGGTCGGACCTTTCATAGATTTGCCGAGTTGGAGGAGCTCGGTCAGGGTATGAACAGTGCCCCTGCCCGAGTTCGTCCTTTTTGGGAGGTCGAGCTCGGGCATAGTTGTTTTTTTCAAATTTCAAAAATGGTCGTTCCTGCATTTATTGCATTTTACCGTTTCTCCTCGATTTTCGTTCGGGCTCTGTGAAGGCATTATTTATTTGCTCCCTTCCTTTTTCTTCGTTTATTCTTGTTCCTTCCTGCTTTTCTAAGTTTTTGCCATCTTTTTTTTTCGAGCACTGCTTCTTCTTTCTCTTTGTTCTTCTTCCCCTTATCTTTCCGTGCGTCTTTCCGAGGTTTCCTTTGTGTCGCCGTTTCGTTCTCCTTGCTTCGGAGCTCGTTGTCTTCTTTATTTTTTCCAGGTTTGTTCCCGTCTCTTTTCTTTGTGCACATATGCTTTCTGTTCCTTTGTGTGGCTCTTTGTCTGTTTCTTCTTTCTTTATGCCTGGTTTGCCCCAAAAAGAGGCGCCGCCATTGCTTTGTTTGTATATGGGGGGGCTCTTTTTGTTTTTCTGGTACTTTGTTCCGGGTTGCCGCATTTTCTTTTGGGTTTTTGTTTTGCTTGGCTGAACGGGTTTTCGCTGTCTGCTTTATGTGATTTTTGCTTGCTGTTGTATTTCTTCTTTGTAGGTAAGAGTTTTATGTCTCGAAAGGTTCTTCAAGCGATGTCGACCAAGATTCCAAGTGGTCTTGGTTGGGTAGACCCTCTTCCTCTAAAAGTCCCTTCTGTGGTAGATTCTGAATATTTGGCTAGGTTCCGTAGGCACTGTAGCATATGTGAGAATAGAGAGTCTGAGAGGGATTATGAACTAGTAGCCCCGGATTCCGAGGAGAGAGTTTGCTTCCCGCCCTTAGATAGTTCCGAGAAGCTCTTCTTTTATGCTTATGATTGTTTTTTCTCTAAGCTGAGTGTCCGACTTCCTTTTACCGACCTGGAGTCCGAGGTGTTGTGGTCTTGTAACCTTGCCCCTACACAGCTCCATCCAAATTCTTGGGCGTTTCTAAAGCTGTTTCAACTTTTGTGTCAGTTTTTGGGCGTCGCTCCCTCTATTTCTCTTTTTTCCTACTTGTTTGTGTTGACGAAGCCGGGTTCGGGTGGAGGTAAGGTGTCTTGGGTCTCTTTTAGGGCTAACCAGGGGAGGAAGTTTTGTACCCTTTATGATGAGTCCTTTCATGATTTCAAGAACTTTTATTTCAAGGTCCGGGCTACTGGAGACGTCCGACCTTTCTTTCTGGATGAGAGTGGGGAGCCTTCTTTTCCTCTTTGTTGGCAGGAGAATGTAGTGTCTGCTAAGTATACTTTTGAGAGTCTAGATGAGGTTGAGCAGGCTTTTGTGGGTGTGGTGAGCAGTTTATGGGGTCGGGCACCTCACTTGGATACGAAGAAAATGTTGGGAGATCCAAGCCTTCTCCGTTCCGAGTTAGGTAGTTTCCCGACCTCTCTGAGATTCTTCTTCTTTAGTATTTTGGTTTGCTTGTTTTGGTGGAATTTCTGTTGTGGTAATCCTTTTCTTTTTATTTCTGCAGAGATGTCTTCTCAGGCGGATTCCATGAAGTTCCTTCGTCGGACGAAGAAGTCTGTGGCTGCTCGAAATATCGAGGCTGAGGCTTCGGCCCGATCTTCTCCGCAGAAGACTACCGTGGGTGTTCAGACTCGGTCGAAGACTATTCCGACTCCCCAGTTCCGAGCTATAAGCTAGGATCCTCCGACCTCTGGGCCTGCTACCTCTTCTCCTCCCCCGTTCTCGGGTCCTCCCCCCAAGAAGCAGAAGACCTCTCAAGAGCTTGCGGGTTTTAATGATAAGGATTTCGATGCTCTCGGTTGGATTGAACAGCATATTCTCCCTCAGACTTTTATCTCTACTGATGACGTGTCTATGGAGCATCATTTTCAGTATATGGCGCGGAGTTGTGTTCGGATGGCCAGTCTTCATGCTGCTATTGCCCGAGAGTTCAAGAAATCCCCCATTGGCGCGACCAGCTCCCGACTTGAGAAGGCTCAGTCCGAGTTCGAGAAGATTAGTGAGCTGAAGGCTGCTAGGATTACGGAGCTGGAGGCCTCTTTGGAGAAGGAGAAAGCTAAAGCTACCGCGGCTGTGGCGGCAGCGAAAGCGTCCGAGGAGATGGCGAAGGCGGCGACGGAGAATTATACTCGGATATATGCCGAGCTTGTGGAGACAAGGGAGAAGTTGCAATCTGCTCAGGATGATTTTTACGAGCTGGAAGGCCATGTGGCTAAGGGTATGGATGCTATGTTCGAGAATTTGAAGGCTCAGGTCCGGGTTCTTGCTCCTGACCTGGATCTGAGCTTATTTAGTACGGATAACGTCGTTGTGGAGGGAAAGATTGTTCCTGCCCCCAATGAGGATGAGGTTCCGGTGTCCGATCCCAAGGTTCCGGTGTCCGACCTTAAGGTTCCGGTTGCGGACCCGACTTCACCCTTGGTCGGGAATGGATCTGGCGTGGAGGTTTCAAGCCGGGATGACGGTGCCGTTGATGCAGTCCCGATTTCTATGTTTCCTCCGCAGCCTTCTGTTGATGTGGAGTCCGGAAAGGACCTTGATCCTCTGTAATCTTTTATTTTTAGTTTTTTGCCCGGCCTGTGGGCTCTTTTGCTTTTGGATGGTTTCTGTGAACGCTTTGGACACCTTTTTGCTTTTAGCTACTTGTAGTAACTTTTTAGCTTTATTATGCGGTGTTTTATTCGTGTTTTGACTTTTGTTCCGCTTTTATGCTTTTTTAGTTGTTTTTGGATAACAACTTTTTAGCTAGCGTTTTGAAACTTTGCTTTGCCTCTTCCTTTGATTTCGTTTTTTCGCCTGTACTTTTTAGTGTTTTGTATAGCAACTTTTTTAGTAAGCGTTTTCGAAATCTTGGCTTTGCCTCTTCTTTTGATTTCGTTTTTCGCTTGTACTTTTTAGTTGTTTTTGTATAGCAACTTTTTAGTAAGCGTTTTCGAAATCTTGGCTTTGCCTCTTCTTTTGATTTCGTTTTTTCGCTTGTACTTTTTAGTTGTTTTTGTATAGCAACTTTTTAGTAAGCGTTTTCGAAATCTTGGCTTTGCCTCTTCTTTTGATTTCGTTTTTTCGCTTGTACTTTTTAGTTGTTTTTGTATAGCAACTTTTTAGTAAGCGTTTTCGAAATCTTGGCTTTGCCTCTTCCTTTGATTTCGTTTTTTCGCTTGTACTTTTTAGTTGTTTTTGTATAGCAACTTTTTAGTAAGCGTTTTCGAAATCTTGGCTTTGCCTCTTTAAGGCTTCTTTCCTGGATCCGGGTTTTTCCTCGGACCTCGGGTGTTCGAGTACTTCCCTTTGTTGGGTCCGACCTTGTCGTTGGTCGGCCTTTTAAGTTATTTTTGTAATCTCTTTTTATTTGGCTTTTTGAGATTTTTCAGAGTTACTTTATAACTTCTCACATTAATTTGAACCTCGTCGCTTTATCTTTGCCGACCTTGTGCGGTCTTTTTGGCAAATGATTTTTTGCGTTTTGTCGAGCATAAATTAATGCGCCTTGGCGGGGTACTTTGATTTGTTTCATCATGGGGAAGAAGAAAAGAAAATAGAGAAATTTGATTAGTATTAAAAAAGAAAGAATATTTACAGAGTGTTTTACCCTTGACTAGGTCGGGTGCCTTACTTGACCGGGTGTCTCGTTAAAAAACCCTTGTAGGGAAAAAGAGTACACCTCGGGTCAAATTTTCCTAGCTGTAGTACCGTCTTAGATTACAGGCGTGCCAGGCTCTGGGCAGCTCATTGCCTTCTAGGTCGGATATCTTGTAATAGCCTATTCCTAAGACTTCTGTTACTTTGTAGGGTCCTTTCCAATTTGCAGCCAGCTTTCCTTCTCCCGACTTTTGTGTTCCGATGTCATTTCGGATTAGAATTAGGTCGTGAGTGGAAAAGCTTCGTTTTATTACTTTCTGATTGTATCTGAGGGCCGTTCGCCGTTTTAAGGCTTCTTCTCGGATCCGGGCTCTTTCTCGGACCTCGGGGAGGAAGTCGAGTTCTTCCTTTTGTGCCTGCGGGTTACCTTCTTCGTTGTAGAAGATGACTCTGGGTGACCCTTCATCTATTTCGATAGGAATCATTGCCTCCATCCCGTAAGCTAGTCGAAATGGCGATTCTCCCGTTGTAAAGTGTGGAGTTGTCCGATATGCCCATAGCACCTGGGGGAGCTCTTCGGCCCATGCCCCTTTGGCCTCTTGGAGTCTCCGTTTTAACCCGACCAAGATGACTTTATTTGCAGCCTCTGCTTGTCCATTGGCTTGTGGGTGCTCGACTGAGGTGAATTGCTGTTTGATTTTTAGTTCGGCCACCAAGTTCTGAAAACTTGTGTCCGTGAACTGTGTTCCATTGTCTGTTGTGATGGAGTAGGGGACTCCGAACCTTGTGACAATATTTTTGTATAGGAATTTGCGACTTTTTTGAGCCGTAATGGTGGCTAAGGGTTCAGCTTCGATCCACTTTGTGAAGTAGTCGACCCCTACTATGAGGTATTGACTTGCCCGGTCCTTGGGGAAACGGGCCGAGTAGGTCAAGTCCCCATTTTGCGAAGGGCCATGGTGCGGTGATGCTGATAAGGTCTTCGGGTGGTGCCTTGTGAAAATTGGCGTGTTTTTGGCAGGGGGGGCATATTTTCACAAATTCCGTTGCGTCTCTTTGCAAGGTCGGCCAGTAGAATCCAGCTCGGACTACTTTTTTGGATAATGCCCGAGCTCCGAGATGGTTCCCACACATGCCTCCGTGGATTTCTTCGAGGACGCCCTTTGTTTCTGAGGTCGGGACGCACCTAAGGAGGGGGTTTGCGAATCCTCTTCTGTATAATACGTCGTGAATTAGTGTATAATTCTGGGCGTCTTTCGTGAGTCTTTTAGCTTCTTTTCTTTCGGCAGGGAGGGTTCCCGACTTCAGGTAGCTGAGTATGGGGGTCATCCATCCTTGCTGTTGGTCGGATATATTTAGCGTTTCTTCCTCTCTTGCCACGGAGGGAGATTGTAAGGTTTCCTGGAGGAGACTTCTGTTGTTGCCTCCGGGCTTGGTGCTGGCAAGTTTTGAGAGCGCGTCTGCCCGGGCGTTTTGTTCCCGAGGTATGTGCTGGATCTGTATCTCTGGAAAGTGGCGTAATTGTGCCTTTGTTTGGTCCAGGTATTTTTTCATAGTTGGGTCTTTGGCCTGGTAGCTTCCATTCACTTGTGATGTGATGACCTGGGAGTCGCTGAAGATCGTGATTTTCCGGGCTCCGACCTCTTCGGCTAGCTTTAGACCTGCTAGTAGGGCCTCGTATTCGGCTTGGTTGTTCGAGGCCTGGAACTCGAATTTTAGGGATAATTCTATCTGCGTTCCTTGGTCGCTTTCGAGTATAACCCCTGCTCCACTTCCTGTTTTGTTTGAGGACCCGTCGACATACAGGTTCCATGAGAGTGGGGTTCCAGGGGTCTCAGTGTATTCTGCGACGAAGTCGGCTAGATGCTGAGATTTTATGGCAGTCCGGGCTTCGTAGTGGAGGTCGAACTCGGACAGTTCCACCGCCCATTGTAGGATTCGTCCCGCCAGGTCTGTTTTTTGTAGGATGTGTCTCATGGGTTGGTTTGTCCGGACTTTGATGGTGTGGGTTTGAAAGTAGGGACGGAGCCTCCGAGCTGTGAATACTAGGGCGTAGGCGAATTTTTCTATCTTCTGGTAGTTTAATTCGGCCCCTTGTAGTGCCTTGCTCACAAAGTATATGGGGTGTTGTCCTTGGTCATTTTCTCGTATTAATGCTGAAGCGACTGCTCGATGTCCGACCGAGAGGTATAGTACGAGTTCTTCTCCTTTTAGAGGTCGGGTTAGGATTGGTGGCTGCCCGAGGAATTCCTTGAATTCTTGAAAGGCTTTTTCACACTCTGGGGTCCATGAGAAGGGTTTCCCTTTCTTTAGGAGTGAGTAGAGAGGTAGTGACTTTATTGCTGATCCTGCCAAGAATCTTGATAGGGCGGCTAGCCTTCCATTCAGTTGTTGCACTTCTTTGACACACGTCGGGCTCTTCATATTGAGTATCGCTTGGCATTTGTCCGGGTTTGCTTCGATGCCCCTTTGAGTCAGCATGAAGCCCAAGAACTTTCCGGCTTCTGCGACGAAGGTGCACTTTGTCGGGTTAAGTCTCATGTTGTGTTTTCTGAGGGTGCCGAAGACGCTGGTGAGGTCGGTCAGCAAGTTCCTGTCTTCTTGTGTCTTTACTAGCATGTCGTCGACGTACACCTCTAGCTGTAGTCCGATGTGCTCTGAGAACACTTTGTTCATTAGCCTCTGGTAGGTTGCCCCTGCGTTCTTCAGCCCAAAGGGCATTACTACGTAGCAGTAGTTGGCCCTTGGGGTTATGAACGAGGTCTTTTCTTGGTCGGGTCCGTACATCGGGATTTGATTGTATCCCGAGTATGCGTCCATGAAGGAGAGATATCTGTAGCCTGAGGCTGCGTCTACTAAGGCGTCGATGTTTGGTAGTGGATATGGGTCTTTGGGGCAGGTTTTGTTGAGGTCTGTGTAATCGACGCACATCCTCCATTTTCCGTTGGGCTTTTTTACCAGGACCACGTTTGCGAGCCATAGGGGGTACTTTACTTCCCTAATGAACCCTGCATCTAGTAATGCTTGTACTTGTTCTTCTATTGCTTGCATGCGCTCGGGTCCGAGCTTCCGACGTCTTTGTTGGACAGGTCGGGATCCCGGGTAAACTGATAGTTTATGGCACATCAGGTCGGGGCTTATGCCTGGCATGTCGGAGGCTTTCCAGGCGAAGAGGTCGGAATTCTCCTTTAAGAGGTTTATGAGTTCCTCTTTTAGGCCCGTTTTGAGGTTTGCTCCTATGTTTGTTATTTTTTCAGGTGTGTTCCCAATCTGGACTTTTTCGGTTTCTCCCTCTGGTTGTGGCCGAAGATCTTCTCGGGCTTGAACTCGTCCGAGTTCTATCGTGTTGACCTCTTTCCCTTTTAGGCTCAGGCTTTCGTTGTAGCATCGCCGCGCTAGTTTTTGGTCGCCTTTTAGGGTAGCGATTCCTTTTGCGGTAGGGAACTTCATACAGAGGTGTGAGGTTGAGACTATAGCTGCCAGTCTATTTAGGGTTGGTCGCCCAATGAGGGCATTGTATGCTGAAGTGACGTCGACTATAATGTAATCGATGTTTAATGTTTTAGATTGCTCGCCTCTTCCAAAGGTAGTGTGTAGCGAGACGTATCCGAAGGGATGGATTGGGGTATCCCCTAGCCCAA
This sequence comes from Arachis stenosperma, assembly GCF_014773155.1. Classification (NCBI taxonomy): domain Eukaryota; kingdom Viridiplantae; phylum Streptophyta; class Magnoliopsida; order Fabales; family Fabaceae; genus Arachis; species Arachis stenosperma. The sequence continues at coordinate 68,028,876 of NC_080379.1, forward strand.
ATAGGTCGATGGGATAGGCCTTTAGTTCTTTTTCTTCAAGTCCGAGCTTGTCGAAGGCCGTTTTGAACAGGATATCTGCTGAGCTTCCCTGGTCAATCAGGGTTCGATGTAAGTTGGCGTTTGCTAGGATAATGGTGATTACCATTGGATCGTCGTGCCCGGGTATTATCCCTTGAGCATCTTCTCGGGTAAACGAGATAGTAGGTAGTTCGGGCAGGGGGCTGTCTTCTCAGACGTGGTAGACTTCTTTGAGGTGTCTTTTTCGCGAGGATCGGGATGTTCCTCCGCCTGCAAACCCTCCATTTATCATGTGAACGTGCCTTTCGGGGGTTCGTGGGGTTTGTTCGGCCCGATCTTCGTTATCTTTCCGCCTCCTCTTCCTGGTCTCTTCTCCTTTCTCTGCTATGTATCTGTCGAGTTTTCCTTCTCTGGCTAGCTTTTCTATAACGTTTTTTAGGTCGTAGCAGTCGTTAGTAGAATGACCGTAGAGCTTGTGATATTCACAGTATTCAGACCGATCTCTCCCCGCTCTCTTGTGTTTTAGAGGTCGGGGTGGTGGAATTTTTTCGGTGTGGCATACTTCTCTGTAGACGTCTACCAGGGAGACTCGGAGGGGGGTGTAGTTGTGGTACTTCCGTGGCTTGTCCGAGTTGGGTTCTTCTTTCTTCTTCTGTTCCCGATCTCGATCTCGGAGTGGGTAGGTTGATTCCTTCCTAGAAGAGTCTCTTAGTTGGGAGGTTTCCTCCATGTTGATATATTTTTCTGCCCGCTCCTGTACCTCGTATAGGGAGGTCGGGTATCGTTTGGATAGGGATTGGCTAAACGGTCCCTCTTTTAGGCCGTTTGCTAGTCCCATGATGGCCGCTTCAGTGGGCAAGTGTTGTATGTCCAGGCAGGCTTTGTTGAATCGCTCCATGTATTCTCGGAGAGTTTCTTGGTTACCTTGTTTGATCCCGAGTAGACTGGGGGCATGTTTTGCCTTGTCCTTTTGAATGGAGAACCTTGTTAGGAATTTTTTGGTTAGGTCTTCGAAGCTGGTGATTGATCTTGGTGGCAGGTTGTCGAACCACTTCATGGCTGATTTGGTGAGAGTGGTGGGGAAGGCTTTGCACCGAATCGCGTCGGAGGCGTCGACTAGGTACATTCTGCTTCTGAAGTTGCTGAGGTGGTGACTTGGATCGGTGGTGCCGTCGTAGAGATCCATATCGGGTGGTTTGAAGTTTCGCGGTACCTTCTCCTTCATGATCTCTTGCGTGAAGGGATCATGGTTGCCTTCGGGGGCGGTGTCGCGTTCTGTCCGATCTTTCAGGTTGGCCTCTATTTTCCGCAGTTTTTCTTCTAATTCTCTGCGTTTGCGAGCCTCCCTTCTCAGATCTTGTTCAGTTTCTTTTTGCTTCTTTATGTCCTCCTCGAGTTGTTTCAGTCGGTTTTGTTGTGCCCGGACTGCTTCTAGAATTTCTGAGCTCTTTTCTTTTTCGGGGTTTTGTGGATCTTTATTTGGGAGTGATGTCTTTGGGCGATTCTGTTTGTTTCCTCCTGGAGTGCGTGGTGATAGAGGGCTGTCCGGTCGTTCTCCGGTGTCAACTTCCTCCTCTTGTTCTGATGCAGCGTGGTCATTGTTGAGAGGGTCGTCCGCCATGGTAAAGGGATGACTTCCAGGTCCCCGGCAATGGCGCCAATGTTCCAGGGGTTACCTGAAACGTGTAGCTCGGTCGTCTGGAGATGCCCGAGGTGGGGGTCAGGGACCCGAGCTTGATGTGTTGGCGGTTGGTGGTTGTACCTGCAATGACACTCCGATGCTTAAGTTAGCATGGGTCCAAGCAGATATGTGTAGAATGTGGAATGTCTCTCATACCTGGGTGCTCCAGTGTATTTATAGTAGTTGGCTGTGATCTTCCCAGGATAAGATATTCTTATCTTATCTTATCTTTCGGGAGTTTTATCCCTATCTTTGTGGAACCGCCTTTGCTAGGCCTTTTCGGCCTTTGGGTTTTGGGCTGCGTTCCTTTTGATGGGCCTTCCTTGCTTTGTTGTCCGAGGTCCGACCTCTAGGCGTGGGCCTTAGGACGAGGTCGGACCTTTCATAGATTTGCCGAGTTGGAGGAGCTCGGTCAGGGTATGAACAATTCATATTGTATTTAATTGTGTGGTTTTATCAAGTCTTCACCCACTTATTCATATGATTTGCATGTATTTATAATTCCTTCCTAGAAATATTCTATGATTGATAACTTGCTTCCTAAAGACCTTTTAGTTGTATATTTTTATCTTCCTTCGTACCATTCGATGCCGTGATTTGTGTGTTAAGTGTTTCAAGCTTCATAAGGCAGGAATGGCATAAGGAATGAAGAGGAAACATGCAAAAATAGAAGAAACTCAAGGAATTGAGGAGATGACTAGCGAGAAGTCACGCGGTCGCATGGCTCACGCGACCGCACGAAATGGAAGAAATAAGAGTGACGCGCTCGCGTGCCTGACGCGACCGCGCTGATTGGAAGCTGCACGAATGACGCGAATGCGTGGACGACGCGCACACGTGGTACGAGAAATGCTGAGTGACGCGAACGCATAGACGACACAGCCGCGTGACGTGCGCGATCTGCAGAATTACAAAAGTCGCTGGCAGAGTTTCAGAACCGTATTTCAACCCAGTTTTTGGCCCAAAAACAGAGATTAGAGTCAGGAAACATACAGAGACAAGAGGACAATTCATTCCGCATAATTGGAAGTTTTTAGATCTGAATTTACTCCTCCCCTAGGTTACTCACTTGAACATTCATAATTAGGATTTTGAAGATTTTGGCTTTAGCTTTTGAGAAGAGTCTACCTCCGGTACTAGTCACTACAGTTTGTTATTTACTTTTCATTTATTCTTCTATATTCTTAATTCCTCCAGAGTTGACATTGGATTATTTTTCATAGTTCATTAATACAAGACTATTTTTATTTTTAATTAATCTCTTTTATTATTACTTATTATGTCTTCTTTTATTTTCCCCATTGATTTTGTGAAGTCTATAATTATGATGAGTGAGTAGTTCCCCAACTTGATTGGGAGATGATTAAAAGGAGAACCTTGAGTTAGAATACTCAAGAGTTCAATTGTAATTGGTTTATTGTTGGTTGACTTGTTAATCACTAACTCTAATCCTTCCTAAGGGAGAGGATTAGGACTTGTGAATAGAAGTTGACTTTTAATTTGACTTTCCTTCATTCGTTGAGGGTTAACTAAATTAAAACAATGACTAATTATTAATTGCTCTTGATAAAATTCTAACAAGGATAGAACTTCCAATTAATCTTCTCCCAGTCAAGATTTTATTTAAATCATATAAATTCTCTAATTTAATTTCCTGTTCTACAAATTCAAAACCCCTTTTGAAAACCTCTAATTGATAAAATAGCACATCTTCCTGCAACTCGTTGGGAGACGACCTAGGACTCATACTCTCAGTATTTTATTTCTAAAATTTGTGACAAACCTTTTTTAAATTGACGAGTGGATTTCTGCCGGTTAAGAACTGTACTCGCAACGCCATTTTTCTAATTAATTCTTAATTTGCCAATTTCCGCTCACGATAATTTTTGGCGCCATTGCCGGGGAGTTGCAATAGTGTGCTAATTTATTGATTGGAATTTATTTTTTTCTTTTTATTTTTGTTACTATGAGCTGCACATTTCTTTCGTTAAATGACGCGTTCACTTCGTGATCCAAGCTTGCCAGTATTTGACCCTGAGATTGAAAGAACTATTTCCCGTATAAGGCAAGCTCGGCGTCGGCTAGTCCTCTCTGAGGACGAACCTGAAATGTCATCTAAGGAAGAAACAAGCTCTCTCTCTACTGATCAAGTTGATTTACGTGCAGGTGACATGGCAGCACCTAGGAGAGTCACTATCCAAGAGGCTGCAGCCCTTGATTTTACACTACAATCATTCCAGGCACACCACCTAGCAGTGGCTGTGGATTTTGAAATATAATCTGCACTACTCAACTTGATGCCCAAGTTTCATGGCTTACCTGCTCAAGAGCCTATCAAGCACCTTAGGGATTTTTAGACAGCTTGTTCTACTGTTAAGTGCGATGGTACTGACGAAACTTCTATTCTGTTAAAGGCTTTCCCATTCTCTCTTGAGGGGAAGGCAAAAGAGTGGTACTACACTCAATTCAAAGCAACTGTTTCTAACTGGGATACGCTTAAAAGAGAATTTTTGGAGAAATTCTTTCCAGCCGAGGTTGCCGATAAACTGAGGAAAGACATGTCCATGATCGTTCAGGACGAATCTAAGACTCTATAAATATTTGGAGCGCTTCAATAATCTTCTGGAAGCATGTTCCCACCATATGATTGACAAGATAGTATTGCTCGGCTACTTTACACAGGGCATGGAATCTCAAAATAGGACCACATTGGAAGGTGCTAGCAATGGGTCTATGAAGAAGTACAAGACTACGGAAGAGGCATGGCAATTGATCAGCGACTTAGCTGAATCTACTAGGAATCACAGGCATAAATAAAGTCAGTCAAGAGCTGTTGCAGAGGTATCCACTAGCAAGAGACTGCTGCTATAACTCAGAGCTTATGTGAAATGACCAACTTACTGAAGCAGATGCAACTAAGTCACCAACAAGCTCATCAAGTTCAGCCTTCTCCACCACAGCACAACCAACAGTTGGTTCCACAAAGAGTATGCAGAATCTGTGCAGATTACAGTCATTATACTGATAAGTGTCCGCAACTCCAACCGAAAGACCACACTGTGGCAGCCACTCACAACTTCTATGACCGCCCCAACCAAGGGTACAATCAAGGTGGCAACTACAACCATGGATGGCAGGATAATCCCAACCAAGGTTGGAGAGATAATTTTAACTAGGGTTGGAGGGACAATCACAACAGAGGATGCAGGGATAACAATGGAAACCAGAGGTAGAATAACAATAACAATTTCAGGTAGTAGAATCAGAATCAGGCCTACAGAGCACCTCATCTAAGGCAGCCTCAAGCATCTCAGCAGACCCCTCAGATCACTTACCCCTCTTCATCTCCTAATGATGAGTTGCTTCAATCTATTGATCGGAGACAGCAAGCCATGGAAAACAATCTTACTTCTACTCTAAATGGTCTGAATTCTACCTTGCAAGCCTTTGTCTCACAGATTGGATCACTGAATAACTCTAACAACCAGTACTCAAGCTCTGGTGGACTCCCCTCTCAACCATTACCCAATTTCAAGGGTGGCATCAATGCTATTACCCTGAGATCTGGAACCACATTGTAGGAGAGGAATCCAGAAGAACTAGGCTCATCAGAACACGCCCCAGCTACGGACACGGTTGAGGTAGAGGATGTTGAAGAAGAAGATGAAGTACAGGGCATGACTGAAGCAGAAGCAGCCCAACCAAGGAGTGCAGAACCCCAGCAAGCTGAAGCTATAAAAGACGCCACTCCTATTCTATTTCCACACCTTGTTAAGAAGCCCAGAAAGAAAATGGAACTAGATCCCAAAATGGTAGAGATTTTCAAAAAGGTTGAGGTAACTGTTTCCCTTTTGATGTTATTCAGCAAGTGTCTAAATATGCAAAGTTTTTAAAAGAATTGTGCATACATAAAGATAAAATCAATGAATTAGAAACTATTCCTTTAGGTAGTTCTATATCTACTTTAATGGGAAATATACCTGAAAAATGTAGTGACCCAGGCCCATACATGGTTAACTGTACCATTGGAGGTGTGATATTTTCTGAGTGTATGTGTGATTTAGGAGAATGCGTGAGTATTATGCCCTTGTCTATATATAATGCTTTAAGGCTCCCTCCCTTAAAAAGGTTGGCAGCTCATTTTGTGTTAGCAGATAAAAGCATTATCACAGTGGTTGGAATTGCTGAAGATGTATTAGTGAGCATTCAAGGACTCACGTTTTCCATTAACTTTTATATCCTGGAGATGCCCCAAAATAACTCAAGGAGACCTTCGTCAATCCTGCTTGGTAGACTATTTTTGAAGACTTCAAACTTCAAGCTGGATGCCTTCTCGGGTACCTACTCTTTTGAGGTAGATGGCAGAACAGTGAGCTTCAATCTAGATGAAGCTTTGAAGCATCCCTCAGAAGATCACTCCATATTCCAATGTGACATCATTAATGAGATTACAGCTGCAACTCACCAGGAAGAAATGGAAGAGAGTCACATGGAGCAAGATCCAAGTGTGGGGACACGCTTTGAACACATTGAAGATTCATCACCATTTTCACCAGCCCTAGAAAATCCAGAACCGAACCATGAGCGGAAAATGGAATTAAAACCCCTTCCTCCACACCTCAAGTATGCATACCTTGAGGACAAGCAGAAGTTTCTAGTCATCATTGCAAGGGAGCTCACTTCCCACCAAGAAGAAAAACTGCTTAGTGTATTGAGGACGCATAAGAAAGCAATTGGATGGAGCTTGGCGGATATAGTAGGCATCAGCCCTCAAGTCTATGAACATAGAATATTCTTAGAAGAGGGAGCAAAGCCTGTCCGTCAACCTCAGAGAAGATTGAATCCCACCATCTTAGAAGTTGTCAAGAAGGAAGTAACCAGACTACTTGAGGCAGATATCATTTACCCCATTTCAGATAGCGAATGGGTCAGCCCAGTACAAGTAGTACCCAAGAAGTCTGGAGTCACAACAATAAGGAATGAGTAAGGAGAACTTCTGACAACCAGAGTACAGAATGCATGGAGAGTTTGCATTGACTACAGGCGTCTCAACCAAGCCACTCGCAAGGATCATTATCCCTTGCCATTCATTGATCAGATGCTTGATCGCCTGTCAGGTAAATCTCACTACTGCTTATTAGATGGTTACACAGGTTATTTTCAAATCTATATAGCTCCTGAAGATCAGAAAAAGACTACTTTTACATGTCCTTTTGGGATTTATGCTTATAAGAGAATGCCCTTTGGCTTCTGCAATGCACCAGCTACTTTCCAAAGGTGAATGATGAGTCTTTTCTCTGATCTCATTGAGACTTGTATGGAAGTTTTTATGGATGACTTTAGCGTCTATGGTGATTCATTTAACCTTTGCTTGGATAGTTTATTTAAAGTATTGGACAGGTGTTTTAGTTCAAACCTTGTTTTAAATTTTGAAAAGTGTCATTTTATGATAAAACAAGGTATTGTTCTAGGACATGTTGTTTTTAATATTGGTATCTCTGTAGACCCAGCAAAGGTGGATGTTATTTCTAGTTTACCTTACCCCTCCTCTGTGAGGGAAGTCCGTCCGTTCCTTAGCCATGCAGGTTTTTACAGGAGATTCATTAAGAAATTCAGTAAAGTAGCATTACCCTTATCCAGGCTACTGCATAAAGAGATCGAGTTCGAGTTCAGCGAGGGTCGCTGATGAGCGGATAATTTATACGCTTTTTGGCATTGTTTCTAGGTAGTTTTAGTAGGATCTAGCTACTTTTAAGGATGTTTTCATTAGTTTTTACGCTAATTCACATTTCTGGACTTTACTATGAGTTTGTGTGTTTTTCTATAATTTTAGGTATTTTCTGGCTGAAATTGAGGGACCTGAGCAAAACTCTGATAAGAAGGCTAACAAAGGACTGCTGATGTTGTTGGATTCTGATTTCCCTGCACTCGAAATGGATTTTTTGGAGCTACAGAATTCCAAATGGTGCGCTCTCAACGGCGTTGGAAAGTAGACATCCAGAGCTTTCCAGAAATATATAATAGTCCATACTTTATTCGGGATTAGATGACGTAAATAGGCACTCAACGCCAGTTCCATGCTGCATTCTGGAGTCAAACGCCAGAAACATGTCACGAACCAGAGTTGAATGCCAAAAACACATTACAACTTGGCGTTCAACTCCAAAAGAAGCATCTGCACATGTAAAGCTCAAGCTCAGCCCAAGCACACACCAAGTGGGCCCCGGAAGTGGATTTCTGCATCAATTACTTACTTTTGTAAACCCTAGTAGCTAGTCTAGTATAAATAGGACTTTTTACTATTGTATTCAGTGAGTGTCTTTTGATTGTATTTTTTGATCTTTTGATCACGTTTGGGGGCTGGCCATTCAGCCATGCCTGGACCTTCATCACTTATGTATTTTTAACAGTAGAGTTTCTACATACCATAGCTTAAGGGTGTGGAGCTCTTCTGTACCTCAAGTTTCAATGCAATTACTAGTATTTTCTATTCAATTCCGCTTGTTCTTATTCTAAGATATTCGTGCACTTCAACATTATGAATGTGATGATCCGTGACACTCATCATCATTCTCACTATGAACGCGTGACTGACAACCACTTCCGTTCTACCTAGACCGGGCGCATATCTCTGGATTCCTTAATCAGATCTTCGTGGTATAAGCTAGTGAGTGGCGGCATTCATGAGAATCCGGAAAGTCATAAACCTTGTCTGTGGTATTCCGAGTAGGATTCAGGGATGACTGTGATGAGCTTCAAACTCACGATTGTTGGGCGTGATGACAAACGCAAAAGAATCAAGGGATTCTATTCAACATGACGAGAATCGACAAATGATTAGCCATGCCGTGACAGAGCATTTGGACCTTTTTCACTGAGAGGATGGATGTAGCCATTGACAACGGTGATGCCTACATACAGCTTGCCATGGAAAGGAATAAGAAGGATTGAAGGAAGGCAGTAGGAAAGCAGAGATCCAATAGGGACAAGAATCTCCAGACACTTATCTGAAATTCCACCATTGAATTACATGAGTAACTCTATCTTTTTTTTCTGCTTATTTATTATTCGAAAACTCCATAAAATTTACTAGCCTAATGAGATTTACATGATGACTATAGCTTGCTTATACCAACAATCTCCGTGGGATCGACCCTTACTCACGTAAGGTATTACTTAGACGACCCAGTGCACTTGCTGGTTAGTGTGCGGAGTTGTGACTAAGTGTGATTCACGTTTGAGAGTGCTACCAAGTTTTTGGCGCCATTGTTGATGATCACAATTTGTGCACCAAGTTTTTGGCGCCGTTGCGGGGATTGTTCGAGTTGGACAACTGACGGTTCATCTGTTGCTCAGATTAGGTAATTTTCTTTTTATTTCTTTTCAAAATGTTTTCAAATAAATTATATATTTTTTTCAAAATTTGTCACCTGTTTTCGAAAATTCTTCAAAATTTTTAAGAATGAATTCTAGAGTTTCATGGTAACATGTTGAAGCCTGGCTGGCTGTAAAGCCATATCCAAACCTTTTGGATTGAGGCTTCCCTGCAAATAAAGGGTATGTATTGGAGTTGGATGAAGTATCAACTGTTGCATGCGATTTATATCTTAAAGCTGGTTGGCTATTAAGCATGCCCAACCCTTGGATTGGAGCTTAGGCTAACATGAAAGATTCCGGAATTCTTATTAAAAATTTTGAATTTCTTTTCTTTTTCCTATATGTTTTTCAAAAAAATCAAAAGAAAATAAAAAAAAAATCATAAAATCATAAAAAAACCAAAAATTTTTGTGTTTCTTGTTTGAGTCTAGATTCAATTTTTAAGTTTGGTGTCAATTGTATAATCATATTGTTCTTGCATTTTTTCAAAAATTCACGCATTCATGGTGTTCTTCATGATCTTCAAGTTGTTCAAAAGTCTCTTGTTTGATCTTGATGTTTTGTTTTGTGTCTTTATTGTTTTTTCATGTGCATCTTTGCATTCATATTGTCTAAGCATTCAATTTTTAAGTTTGGTGTCAATTGTATAATCATATTGTTCTTGCATTTTTTCAAAAATTCACGCATTCATGGTGTTCTTCATGATCTTCAAGTTGTTCAAAAGTCCTCTTGTTTGATCTTGATGTTTTCTTGTTTTGTGTCTTTTATTGTTTTTCATGTGCATCTTTGCATTCATATTGTCTAAGCATTAAAGATTTCTAAGTTTGGTGTCTTGCATGTTTTCTTTGCATCAAAAATTTTTCAAAAATATGTTCTTGATGTTCATCATGATCTTCAAGGTGTTCTTGGTGTTCATCTTGACATTCATAGTGTTCTTGCATGCATCATTGGTTTTGATCCAAAATTTTCATGTTTTGGGTCATATTTGTGTTTTCCTCTCTCATCATTAAAAATTCAAAATAAAAAAAATATCTTTTTCCTTTTTTCTCTCAACATTTTGAAAATTTGGGTTGACTTAGTCAAAAATTTTTAAAATTAGTTGTTTCTTGTAACTCAAGTCAAATTTTCAAATTTTAAAAATTTTATCTTATTAAAATTTTTTTTCAAAAATCAAATCTTTTTCATTTTTTTATTAATTTTCGAAATTTATTTTTTTAATATATTTTTCAAAAATCTTTTTCTTAATTTTATCTTTATTTTTGAAAATTACACTAACAATTAATGTGATTGATTCAAAAATTTGAAGTTTGTTACTTTCTTGTTAAGAAAGGTTCAATCTTTAAATTCTAGAATCATATCTTTTAAATTAAATCTTTTTCAAAATATCTTTTTCTTAAAATCATATCTTTTTATCATATCTTTTTAAATCATATCTTTTTCAAAAATTTGATTTAAAAATATCTTATCTAACTTCTTATCTTCTTATCTTTTCAAAATTGATTTTAATATCTTTTTCAACTAACTAATTAACTTTTTGTTTGTTTCTTATCTTTTTCAAAACCACCTAACTACTTTTTCCTCTCTAATTTTCGAAAATATCTCACCCCTTTTTCAAAAATTCTTTTTTTTTAATTAATTGTTTTAAATTTTAATTTCAAATTTTAATTCTTCCTTTAATTTTCGAAATCACTAACTCCTTTTCAAAATTTATTTTCGAAAATCTCTCTCCCTTCATCTTACTCTATTTATTTTTTCATTCACTAACGCTTCTCTCCATCTCAAATCACTGCCTCTATCCTCACCCTTGTGTTTGGATTATTCATTCTTCTTCACTCATATTCCCTTTCTTCTTCTACTAACAATAAGGAACCTCTTTACTGTGACATAGAGGATTCCTCTTATTTTTCTGTTCTCTTCTCTTTCATATGAGCAGGAATAAGGAATAAAGTATTCTTGTTGAAGCTGATCCAGAACCTGAAAGGACTCTGAAGAGGAAACTTAGAGAAGCTAAATTACAATAATCCAGAGACAACCTTGCTAAAATTTTCGAACAAGAAAAAGATATGGCAGCCAAACCCAACAACAATAATACAAGAAGGATGCTTGGTGATTATACTACACCTACTTCCAAGTTTGATGGAAGAAGCATCTTAATTCCTGCCATTGGAGCAAACAATTTTGAGCTGAAACCTCAATTAGTTGCTCTAATGCAACAGAACTGCAAGTTTCATGGACTTCCATCAGAAGATCATTACCAGTTCTTAACTGAGTTTTTGCAGATCTGTGAGACTGTTAAGACTAATGGAGTAGATCCTGAAGTCTACAGGCTCATTCTTTTCCCTTTTGCTGTAAGAGACAGAGCTAGAGCATGGTTGGACTCTCAACCTAAAGATAGCCTGGACTCCTGGGATAAGCTGGTCACGGCCTTCTTGGCTAAATTCTTTCCTCCTCAAAAGTTGAGCAAGCTTAGAGTGGATGTTCAGACCTTCAAACAAAAAGATGGTGAATCCCTCTATGAAGCTTGGGAAAGATACAAGCAGATGACCAAAAGATGTCCTTCTGACATGTTTTCATAATGGACCATGATAGATATATTCTATTATGGTCTATCTAAGTTCTCTAAGATGTCACTTGACTATTCTGCAGGTGGATCCATTCACCTAAAGAAAATGCCTGCAGAGGCTCAAAAACTTATTGACATAGTTGAAAATAACCAGTTCATTTACACTTTTGAGAGGAATTCCGTGAATAATGGGACGCCTCAAAGGAATGGAGTTCTTGAAATTGATGCTCTGAATGCCATTTTGGCTCAGAACAAAATGTTGACTCAGCAAGTCAACATGATTTATCAAAGTCTGAATGGATGGCAAAGTGCATCCAACAGTACTAAAGAGGCATCTTCTAAAGAAGAAGCTTATGATCCTGAGAACCCTGCAATAGCATAAGTAAATTATATGGGTGAACCTTATGGAAACACCTATAATTCATCATGGAAAAATCATCCAAATTTCTCATGGAAGAATCAACAAAAGCCTCAACAAGGTTTTAATAATGGTGGAAGAAATAGGCTCAGCAATATCAAGCCTTATCCATCATCTTCTCAGCAACAGACAGAGAATTATGAACAGAGTACCTCTAACTTAGCAAATTTAGTCTCTAATCTGTCTAAGGCCACTTTAAATTTCATGAGTGAAACAAGGTCCTCCATCAGAAATCTGGAGACACAAGTGGGCCAGCTGAGTAAGAAAATCACTGAAACTCCTCTTAATACTCTCCCAAGCAATATTGAAGAAAATCCAAAAAGAGAGTGCAAGGCCATTGATATAATCAATATGGCCGAACCTAGAGAGGAAGGAGAGGACATGAATCCCAATGAGGAAAACCTCATGGGACGTCTCTCAAGCAAGAAGGGGTTCCCTATTGAGGACCTAAAGGAATCTAAGGCTCATATAGAGACCATAGAGATCCCATTAAACTTCTTTCTGCCATTCATGAGCTCTGAAGACTATTCTTCCTCTGAAGAGGATGAAAATGTAACTAGAGAGCAAGTTGCTCAATATCTAGGAGCCATCATGAAGCTGAATGCCAAGTTGTTTAGTAATGAGACTTGGGAAGGTGAACCTCCCTTGCTCATTAGTGAACTAGATACATGGGTTCAGCAAACTTTACCTCAAAAGAGACAAGATCCTGGCAAATCCTTAATACCCTGTACCATAGGCACCATGACCTTTGACAAGGCTCTGTGTGACCTAGGGTCAGGCATAAATCTTATGCCACTCTCTGTAATGGAGAAACTGGGGATCATTGAGGTACAGCCTACCATATTCTCATTACAAATGGCAGACAAGTCAGTAAGACAAGCTTATGGATTGGTAGAGGACGTGTTGGTAAAGGTTGAAGGCCTTTACATCCCTGCTGATTTCATAATCTTAGACACTAGAATGGAAGAGGATGAATGCATCATCCTTGGAAGACCTTTCCTAGCCACAACAAGAGCTGTGATAGATGTTAACAGAGGAGAATTAGTCCTTCAATTGAATGGGGACTACCTTGTGTTTAAGGCTCAAGGATCTTCTTCTTTAACAATGGAGAGGAAGCATGAAAAGCTTCTCTTAGTACAGAGTCAAACAAAGCCCCCACAATCAAACTCTAAGTTTGGTGTCGGGAGGCCACAGCCAAACACTAAGTTTGGTGTCAAAACCCCATATCCAAACTCTAAGTTTTGTGTTGGGAATCTACTACATTGACCTGATCACCTGTGAGGCTCCATGACAGCCCACTGTCAAGCTATTGACATTAAAGAAGCGCTTATTGGGAGGCAACCCAATTTTTATTTATCTAATTTTATTTTTATTTTCTTGTTCTTTCATGTTTTATCAGGTACATGATCATGTGGAGTCACAAAAAAAATATTAAAATTAAAAATAGAAACAAAAATAGCAGAAGAAAAAACACACCTTGGAGGAAGGACTTACTGGCGTTTAAACGCCAGTAAGGAGCATCTGGCCGGCGTTCAACGCCAGAACAGAGCATGGATCTGGCGTTGAACGCCAGAAACAAGCAGCATCCTGGCATTTAAACGCCAGGAATATACCCTGAGGAGAGCTGGCGCTAAAAACTAGAAACAAGCATGGAACTGGCATTTAACGCCAGAGACATGCTGCAGTTGGGCGTTGAACGTCCATAACATGCATCACCTCGGCGTTTAAACGCCAGAATTGCATGCAAAGGCATTATACATGCCTAATTGGTGCATGGATATAAATCCTTGACACCTCAAGATCTGTGGACCCCACAGGATCATCTCAGGATCTGTGGACCCCACAGGATCCCCACCTACCACATTCTCCTCTCTTCTCAACATTCATCCTCTATTTCCTATAAACACTCTTCCCCAAAACCTTTCACCAATCGCCTCAATCTCTCTTCCCAATTATCCCCTTCACCACTCACATCCATCCACTCTTTCCCATAAACCCCACCTACCTTCAAAATTCAAAATTTCTTTCCCACCCAAACCCACCCTAAATAGCCGAACCTACTCCCTCTCCCCTCACTATATAAACCCCTGTATTTTCCTTAATTTTCACACAATACAACTCCCTCTCCTATACCTTGGCCGAATACACCTCTCCCTCACTCTCCTCCATATTTTCTCTTCTTCTTCTTCTTTTCTTTCTTCTCTTGCTCGAGGGCGAGCAACATTCTAAGTTTGGTGTGGTAAGAGCGTAAGCTTTTTGTTTTTCCATTACCATTGATGGCACTGGTGCACGAAATTGTGATCATCAATGGCGCCATCAACATGGTACGCTCATTGCAATCTCAACTCTTCATCACAACTCCGCACAACTAACCAGCAAGTGCACTGGGTCGTCCAAGTAATATACCTTACGCGAGTAAGGGTCGATCCCACGGAGATTGTTGGTATGAAGCAAGCTATGGTCACCTTGCAAATCTTAGTCAGGCAGACTCAAATGGGTATAGATGATGAATAAAACATAAAGATAAAGATAGAGATACTTATGCATATCATTGGTGAGAGCTTCAGATAAGCGATGAAGATGTTGTCTCTTCCTCTCGCTCTCTGCTTTCCTACTGTCTTCATCCAATCCTTCTTACTCCTTTCCATGGAAGCTTATGCAAGGGTTTCACGTTGTCAGTGGCTACCTCCCATCCTCTCATTGGAAATGTTCAACGCACCCTGTCACGGCACGGCTATCCATCTGTCGGTTCTCAATCAGGCCGGAATAGAATCTAGTGATTCTTTTGCGTCTGTCACTAACGCCCCGCCTTCAGGAGTTTGAAGCACGTCACAGTCATTCAATCATTGAATCCTACTCAGAATACCACAGACAAGGTTAGACCTTCCGGATTCTCTTGAATGCCGCCATCAGTTCTTGCCTATACCACGAAGACTCTGATCTCACGGAATGGCTGGCTCGTTTGTCAGGCGAGCGCTCGGTTGTCAGGCGATCAACCATGCATCATGTTATCAGGAATCCAAGAGATAAACATTAGAGCCTCGTTTGCTTGTAGAACAAGAGTGGTTGTCAGTCACTTTGTTCATAAGTGAGAATAATGATGAGTGTCACATAATCATCACATTCATCAAGTTCTTGAGTGCGAATGAATATCTTAGAATAAGAACAAGCGGAATTGAATAGAAGAACAATAGTAATTGCATTAATACTCGAGGTACAACAGAGCTCCACACCTTAATCTATGGTGTGTAGAAACTCCACCGTTGAAAATACATAAGAACAAGATCTAGGCATGGCCGAATGGCCAGCCTCCCAAAGTGATCAAAAGATCTAAAGATCAAAAGATTCCAAAGATCAGAAGATGAAAATACAATAGCAAAAGGTCCTATATATAGAGAACTAGTAGCCTAGGGTGTACAGAGATGAGTAAATGACATAAAAATCCACTTTCGGGCCCACTTGGTGTGTCCTTGGGCTGAGAAATGAAGCATTTTCGTGTAGAGACTCTTCTTGGAGTTAAACGCCAGATTTCATGCCATTTTGGGCGTTTTACTCCCATTTAGGTGCCAGTTCCGGCGTTTAACGCTGGGAAATCTGAAGGTGACTTTGAACGCCGGTTTGGGCCATCAAATCTTGGGCAAAGTATGGACTGTCATATATTGCTGGAAAGCCCAGGATGTCTACTTTCCAACGCCGTTGAGAGCGCGCCAATTGGGCTTCTGTAGCTCCAGAAAATCCACTTCGAGTGCAGGGAGGTCAGAATCCAACAGCATCTGCAGTCCTTTTCAGTCTCTGGATCAGATTTTTGCTCAGGTCCCTCAATTTCAGCCAGAAAATACCTGAAATCACAGAAAAACACACAAACTCATAGTAAAGTCCAGAAAAGTGAATTTTAACTAAAAACTAATAAAAATATACTAAAAACTCAACTCAAACTATTAAAAACATACTAAAAACAATGCCAAAAAGCGTACAAATTATCCGCTCATCACAACACCAAACTTAAGTTGTTGCTTGTCCCCAAGCAATTGAAAATCAAATAAGATAAAAAGAAGAGAATATGCAATGAATTCCAAAAACATCTATGAAGATCAGCATTAATTAGATGAGCGGGGCTTTTAGCTTTTTGCCTCTGAACAATTTTGGCATCTCACTTTATCCTTTGAAACTCAGAATGATTGGCTTCTTTAGGAACTCAGAATCCAGATAGTGTTATTGATTCTCTTAGTTAAGTATGATGATTCTTGAACACAGCTACTTTATGAGTCTTGGCCGTGGCCCAAAGCACTCTGTCTTCCAATATTACCACCGGATACATACATGCCACAGACACATAATTGGGTGAACCTTTTCAGATTGTGACTCAGCTTTGCTAGAGTCCCCAATTAGAGGTGTCCAGGGTTCTTAAGCACACTCTTTTTGCCTTGGATCACAACTTTATTTCTTTCTTTTTCTTTTCTTTTTCTTTCTCTTTTTTTTTTTCGTTTTTTCGTCTCTTTTCTCTCTTTTTTTTTTGTATTCACTGCTTTTTCTTGCTTCAAGAATCATTCTTTCAAGAGCCAACATTCATGAATCACAAATTCAAAAGACATATGCACTGTTTAAGCATGCATTCAGAAAACAAAAGTGTTGCCACCACATCAAAATAATTAAACTGTTATAAAATTCAAAATTCATGCAATTCTTTTTCTTTTTCAATTAAGAACATTGTTTATTTAAGAAAGGTGATGGATTCATAGGACATTCATAACTTTAAGGCATAGACACTAAGACACTAATGATCATAAGACACAAAACATGGACAAACATAAAGCATAAATTTTCGAAAAACAAGAAAATAAAGAACAAGGAGATTAAAGAACGGGTCCACCTTAGTGATGGCGACTTGTTCTTCCTCTTGAAGGTCTTATGGAGTGCTTGAGCTCCTCAATGTCTCTTCCTTGTCTTTGTTGCTCCTCTCTCATGATTCTTTGATCTTCTCTAATTTCATGGAGGAGAATAGAGTGTTCTTGGTGCTCCACCCTTAGTTGTCCCATGTTGGAACTTAATTCTCCTAGGGAGGTGTTCAGTTGCTCCCAATAGTTTTGTGGAGGAAAGTGCATCCCTTGAGGCATCTCAGGGATCTCATGATGAGAGGGGTCTCTTGTTTGCTCCATCCTTTTCTTAGTGATGGGCTTATCCTCATCAATGGGGGTTCTCCTTCTATGTCACTCCAACTGAATAACAGAGGTGACAAATGAGATGAGGAAAGGCTAACCTTGCCAAGGTAGAGGACTTGTCCGCCACCTTATAGAGTTCTTGAGCTATAACCTCATGAACTTCCACTTCTTCTCCAATCATGATGCTATGAATCATGATGGCCCGGTCTAGAGTAACTTCGGACCGGTTACTAGTGGGAATGATTGAGCGTTGAATAAACTCCAACCATCCTCTAGCCACGGGCTTGAGGTCATGCCTTCTTAATTGAACCGGCTTCCCTCTTGAATCTCTCTTCCATTGGGCGCCCTCTTCACAAATGTCAGTGAGGACTTGGTCCAACCTTTGATCAAAGTTGACCCTTCTAGTGTAAGGATGTTCATCTCCTTGCATCATAGGCAAGTTGAATGCCAACCTTACATTTTCCGGACTAAAATCCAAGTATTTCCCCCGAACCATAGTAAGCCAATTCTTCGGATCCGGGTTCACACTTTGATCATGGTTCTTGGTGATCCATGCATTGGCATAGAACTCTTGAACCATCAAGATTCCGACTTGTTGAATGGGGTTGGTGAGAACTTCCCAACCTCTTCTTCGGATCTCATGTCGGATCTCCGGATATTCACTCTTTTTGAGTGAAAAAGGGACCTCGGGGATCACCTTCTTCAAGGCCACAACTTCATAGAAGTGGTCTTGATGCACCCTTGATGAATCTCTCCATCTCCCATGACTCGGAGGTGGAAGCTTTTGCCTTCCCTTTCCTCTTTCTAGAGGTTTCTCCGGCCTTGGATGCCATAAATGGTTATGGAAAAACAAAAAGCAATGCTTTTACCATACTAAACTTAAAGGTTTGCTCGTCCTCGAGCAAAAGAAGTGAGAAATGAGAGAATGAAGAAGTGAAGAAATGAGGAGTTTATATGGAGAGGAGGGCTTATGGTTCGGTCATGTATGGGTAGGTTTGGGAGGGAAAGTGGTTTGAATTTGAATGGTGAGGTAGGTGGGGTTTTATGAAGGATGGATGTGAGTGGTGAAGAGAAAGATGGGATTTGATAGGTGAAGGGTTTTTGGGGAAGAGGTGTTGAGGTGATTGGTGAATGTGTGAAGAAGAGAGAGAGTGGTGGGGTTGGTGGGGATCCTGTGGGGTCCACAGATCCTGAGGTGTCAAGGAAAAGTCATCCCTGCACCAAATGGCATGCAAAAACGCGTTTTGAGCCAATTCTGGCGTTAAACGCCGGGCTGGTGCCCATTTCTGGTGTTTAACGCCAGGTTCTTGCCCTTTCCTGGCGTTTAACGCCATTCTGGTGCCCCTTTCTGGTGTTAAACGCCCAGAATGGTACCAGACTGGGCGTTAAACGCCCACCTGCTAGCCTTACTGGCGTTTAAACGCCAGTAGGTTTTTCCTCCAGGGTGTGCTGTTTTTCTTCCTGTTTTTCATTCTGTTTTTGCTTTTTTAATTGATTTTGTGACTTCTCATGATCATCAACCTACAAAAAACATAAAATAACAAAGAAAAATAGATAAAATATGACATTGGGTTGCCTCCCAACAAGCGCTCCTTTAATGTCAGTAGCTTGACAGAGGGCTCTCATGGAGCCTCACAAATGCTCAGAGCAATGTTGGAACCTCCCAACACCAAACTTAGAGTTTGAATGTGGGGGTTCAACACCAAACTTAGAGTTTGGTTGTGGCCTCCCAACACCAAACTTAGAGTTTGACTGTGGGGGCTCTGTTTGACTCTGATTTGAGAGAAGCTCTTCATGCTTCTTCTCCATGGTGACAGAGGGATATCCTTGAGCCTTAAACATAAAGGATTCTTCATTCACTTGAATGACCAGTTCACCTCCATCAACATCAATCACAGCCTTTGTTGTGGCTAGGAAGGGTCTGCCAAGGATGATAGATTCATCCATGCACTTCCTAGTCTCTAGGACTATAAAATCAGCAGGGATGTAATGGTCTTCAATCTTCACCAAAACATCCTCTACAAGTCCATAAGCTTGTTTCTTTGAATTGTCTGCCATCTCTAGTGAGATTCTTGCAGCTTGTACCTCAAAGATCCCTAGCTTCTCCATTACAGAGAGAGGCATGAGGTTTACACTTGACCCTAAGTCACACAGAGCCTTTTTGAAGGTCATGGTGCCTATGGTACAAGGTAGCGAAAACTTCCCAGGGTCTTGTCTCTTTTGAGGTAATTTCTGCCTAGACAAGTTATCCAGTTCTTTGGTGAGCAAAGGAGGTTCATCCTCCCAAGTCTCATTTCCAAATAACTTGTCATTTAGCTTCATGATTGCTCCAAGGTATTTAGCAACTTGCTCTTCAGTGACATACTCATCCTCTTCAGAGGAGGAATACTCATCAGAGCTCATGAAAGGCAGAAGTAAGTCCAGTGGAATCTCTATGGTCTCATTTTGAGCCTCAGATTCCCATGGTTCCTCATTAGGGAACTCATTGGAGGTCAGTGCACGCCCATTGAGGTCTTCCTCAGTGGCGTTCACTTCCTCGCCTTCCTCTCCATATTCGGCCATGTTGATGGCCTTGCACTCTCCTTTTGGATTTTCTTCTGTATTGCTTGGTAGAGTACTAGGAGGGAGTTCAGTAACTTTCTTGCTCAGCTGTCCCACTTGTATCTCCAAATTCCTAATGGAGGACCTTGTTTCAGTCATGAAACTTTGAGTGGTTTTGATTAGATCAGAGACCATGGTTGCTAAGTCAGAGGGGTTCTGCTTAGAATTCTCTGTCTGTTGCTGAGAAGATGATGGAAAAGGCTTGCCATTGCTAAACCTGTTTCTTCCACCATTATTGTTGTTGAAACCTTGTTGAGGTCTCTGTTGATCCTTCCATGAGAGATTTGTGTGATTTCTCCATGAAGAATTATAGGTGTTTCCATAGGGTTCTCCTAGGTTATTCACCTCTTCCATTGAAGGGTTCTCAGGATCATAAGCTTCTTCTTCAGATGAAGCATCCTTAGTACTGCTTGGTGCATTTTGCATTCCAGACAGACTTTGAGAAATCAAATTGACTTGTTGAGTCAATATCTTGTTCTGAGCCAGAATGGCATTCAGAGTATTAATCTCAAGAACTCCTTTCTTCTGACTTGTCCCATTGTTCACAGGATTCCTTTCAGAAGTGTACATGAATTGGTTATTTGCAACTATTTCAATTAGCTCTTGAGCTTCTGTAGGCGTCTTCTTCAGATGAAGAGATCCTCCAGCAGAGCTATCCAAAGACATCTTGGATAGTTCAGAGAGACCATCATAGAAAATACCTATGATGCTCCATTCAGAAAGCATATCAGAGGGACACTTTCTGATCAATTGTTTGTATCTTTCCCAAGCTTCATAGAGGGATTCTCCATCCTTCTGTCTGAAGGTTTGGACTTCCACTCTAAGCTTACTCAATTTTTGAGGTGGAAAGAACTTTGCCAAGAAGGCATTGACTAGCTTTTCCCAAGAGTCCAGGCTTTCTTTAGGTTGAGAGTCCAACCATGTTCTAGCTCTGTCTCTTACAGCAAAAGGGAATAGCATAAGTCTGTAGACCTCAGGGTCAACCCCATTAGTCTTGACAGTGTCACAGATTTGCAAGAACTCAGCCAAAAACTTATGAGGATCTTCCAATGGAAGTCCATGAAACTTGCAATTCTGTTGCATTAGAGAAACTAATTGAGGCTTAAGCTCAAAGTTGTTTGCTCCAATGGCAGGGATAGAGATGCTTCTCCCATAGAAGTCGGGAGTAGGTGCAGTAAAGTCACCCAGCACCTTCCTTGCATTGTTTGCATTGTTGTTGTTTTCGGCTGCCATAGGTTCTTCTTTGAAGATTTCTGTTAGGTCCTCTACAGAGAGTTGTGCCTTAGCTTCTCTTAGCTTTCGCTTCAAGGTCCTTTCAGGTTCAGGGTCAGCTTCAACAAGAATGCTTTTGTCTTTGTTCCTGCTCATATGAAAGAGAAGAGAACAAGAAAATGTGGAATCCTCTATGTCACAGTATAGAGATTCCTTGAGGTGTCAGAGGAACAAAAAAATAGAAGACAAAGGTAGAAAATTCGAACTTATCAAGAAAGATGGAGTTCGAATTGTGCATTGAGGAATAGTGTTAGTCCATAAATAAAAGGATGTGAGAAGAGGGGAAGAAATTTCGAAAATTAAGTGAGAGATTTTGAAAACATTTTGAAAAATTGGTGGATAATTTCGAAAACTAAAAGTGGGAAAGAAATCAAGTGATTTTTTAAACTTGGTGCACGAAATTGTGATCATCAATGGCGCCATCAACATGGTACGCTCATTGCAATCTCAACTCTTCATCACAACTCCGCACAACTAACCAGCAAGTGCACTGGGTCGTCCAAGTAATAAACCTTACGCGAGTAAGGGTCGATCCCACGGAGATTGTTGGTATGAAGCAAGCTATGGTCACCTTGCAAATCTTAGTCAGGCAGACTCAAATGGGTATAGATGATGAATAAAACATAAAGATAAAGATAGAGATACTTATGCATATCATTGGTGAGAGCTTCAGATAAGCGTATGAAGATGTTGTCCCTTCCGTCTCTCTGCTTTCCTACTGTCTTCATCCAATCCTTCTTACTCCTTTCCATGGCAAGCTTATGCAAGGGTTTCACCGTTGTCAGTGGCTACCTCCCATCCTCTCATTGGAAATGTTCAACGCACCCTATCACGGCACGGCTATCCATCTGTCGGTTCTCAATCAGGCCGGAATAGAATCCAGTGATTCTTTTGCGTCTGTCACTAACGCCCCGCCTTCAGGAGTTTGAAGCACGTCACAGTCATTCGATCATTGAATCCTACTCAGAATACCACAGACAAGGTTAGACCTTCCGGATTCTCTTGAATGCCGCCATCAGTTCTTGCCTATACCACGAAGACTCTGATCTCACGGAATGGCTGGCTCGTTTGTCAGGCGAGCGCTTGGTTGTCAGGTGATCAACCATGCATCGTGTTATCAGGAATCCAAGAGATAAACATTAGAGCCTCGTTTGCTTGTAGAACAAGAGTGGTTGTCAGTCACTTTGTTCATAAGTGAGAATGATGGTGAGTGTCACATAATCATCACATTCATCAAGTTCTTGAGTGCGAATGAATATCTTAGAATAAGAACAAGCGGAATTGAATAGAAGAACAATAGTAATTGCATTAATACTCGAGGTACAGCAGAGCTCCACACCTTAATCTATGGTGTGTAGAAACTCCACAGTTGAAAATACATAAGAACAAGGTCTAGGCATGGCCGAATGGCCAGCCTCCCAAAGTGATCAAAAGATCTAAAGATCAAAAGATTCCAAAGATCAGAAGATGAAAATACAATAGCAAAAGGTCCTATATATAGAGAACTAGTAGCCTAGGGTGTACAGAGATGAGTAAATGACATAAAAATCCACTTTCGGGCCCACTTCGTGTGTGCTTGGGCTGAGCAATGAAGCATTTTCGTGTAGAGACTCTTCTTGGAGTTAAACGCCAGCTTTCATGCCAGTTTGGGCGTTTAACTCCCATTTAGGTGCCAGTTCCGGCGTTTAACGCTGGGAAATCTGAAGGTAACTTTGAACGCCGGTTTGGGCCATCAAATCTTGGGCAAAGTATGGACTGTCATATATTGCTGGAAAGCCCAGGATGTCTACTTTCCAACGCCGTTCAGAGCGCGCCAATTGGGCTTCTGTAGCTCCAGAAAATCTACTTCGAGTGCAGGGAGGTCAGAATCCAACAGCATCTGCAGTCCTTTTCAGTCTCTGGATCAGATTTTTGCTCAGGTCCCTCAATTTCAGCCAGAAAATACCTGAAATAACAGAAAAACACACAAACTCATAGTAAAGTCCAGAAAAGTGAATTTTAACTAAAAACTAATAAAAATATACTAAAAACTCAACTCAAACTACTAAAAACATACTAAAAACAATGCCAAAAAGCGTACAAATTATCCGCTCATCAGGCACCTAAGACTAGAGAAACCTCTAGAAAAAGGAAAGGAAAGACAAAAGCTTCCACCTCCGAGTCATGGGAGATGGAGTGATTCGTCTCTAAATCCCATCAAGACCACTTCTATAATGTTGTGGCTAAGAAGAAGGTGATCCCTGTGTTACCTTTCAAGCTCAAGAAAAATGAGTTTCCGGAGATCCGACATGAGATTCAAAGAAGAAGTTGGGAAGTTCTGACCAACCCCATTCAACAAGTCAGAATCTTGATGGTTCAAGAGTTCTACGCCAATGCATGGATCACTAGGAACCATGATCAAAGTATGAACCCGAATCAAAAGAACAATGTTACAATGGTTCGGGAAATACTTAGATTTTAGTCCTGAAAATGTGAGGTTGGCATTCAACTTGCCCATGATGCAAGGAGATGCACACCCCTACATAAGAAGGGTCAACTTTGATCAAAGGTTGGACCAAGTCCTCAGGGACATTTGTGTTGAAGGAGCCCAATGGAAAAGAGACTCCAAAGGCAAGCCAGTTCAATTAAGAAGACTGGACCTCAAGCCTGTGGCTAGAGGATGGTTGGAGTTCATCCAACGCTCTATCATCCCCACTAGCAACCGATCTGAAGTTTCTATGGATTGGGCCATCATGATTCATAGCATCATGAATGGAGAGGAAGTAGAAGTTCATGAAGTCATCTCCCTTGAATTCTACAAAATAGCCAAAAAACCCTCTACCTTGGCAAGGCTAGCTTTTCCTCATCTTATTTGCCATCTATATTACTCAGCTGGAGTCATCATAGAAGGAGACACCCCCAGTGAGGAGGACAAGCCCATCACTAAGAAAAGGATGGAGCAAACAAGAGAGCCTACTCATGGAACCCAAGAGACGCATGAGGAAGCTCATCACCAAGAAATCCTGGAGATGCCTCAAGGGATGCACTTTCCTCCCAACAACTATTGAGAACAACTCAACACTTCTCTTGAAGATTTAAGTTACAATATGGATCAATTAAGGGTGGAACATCAAGAGCACTCCATCATTCTCCATGAAATTAGAGAAGATCAAAGAGCAATGAGGGAGGAGCAACAAAGGCAAGGAAGAGACATAGATGAACTCAAGGACATCATTGGTTCTTCAAGAAGAAAGTGCCACCATCACTAAGGTGGATTCATTCCTTGTTCTTATTTTTCTATTTTTCGGTTTTTATGCTTATTATGGCATCTATATTTGTGTCTCTGTTACATGATCATTAGTATTTAGTAACTATGTCTTAAGGCTATAAACAATTCCATGAATCCTTCACCTCTCTTAAATGAAAAATGTTTCTAATTCAAAAGAACAAGAAGTACATGAATTTCGAATTTATCCTTGAAATTAGTTTAATTATATTGAAGTGGTGACAACACTTTTTGTTTTCTGAATGAATGCTACAGCGCATAATTTTGATCTTGTTGTTTATGAATGTTAAAATTGTTGGCTCTTGAAAGAATGATGAACAAAGAGAAATGCTATTGATAATCTGAAAAAATCATGAAATTGATTCTTGAAGCAAGAAAAAGCAGTGAAAAAGCAAAAGCTTGCAAAAAAAAGTTTCTGGAGTCAAATGCCAGAAACACGTCACGAACCAGGGTTGAACGCCAAAAACACGTTACAACTTGGCTTTTTTACTGCTTTTTTCACTGCTTTTTCTTGCTTCAAGAATCAATTTTATGATTTTTCATATCATTAATAATATTTCTCTTGTTCATCATTCTTTCAAGAGCCAACAATTTTAACATTCATAAACAACAAGATCAAAAATATGCACTGTTCAAGCATTCATTCAGAAAGCACAAAGTATTGTCACCACATCAATATAATTAAACTAAATTCAAGGACAATTTTGAAATTTATGTACTTCTTGTTCTTTTGAATTAGAAACATTTTTCATTTAAGAGAGGTGAAGGATTTATGGAATTATTCATAGCCTTAAGACATAGTTACTACATACTAATGATCATGAAATAGAGACACAAATATAGATAACATAATAAGCATAAAAACCGAAAAATAGAAAATAAGAACAAGGAGTGAATCCACCTTAGTGATGGTGGCGCTTTCTTCTTGAAGAACCAATGATGTCCTTGAGTTCTTCTATGTCTCTTCCTTGCCTTTGTTGCTCCTCCTTCATTGCTCTTTGATCTTCTCTAATTTCATGGAGAATAATGGAGTGCTCTTGATGTTCCACCCTTAATTGATCCATATTGTAACTCAAATCTTCAAGAGAAGGGTTGAGTTGTTCCCAATAATTGTTGGGAGGAAAGCGCATCCCTTGAGGCATCTCCGGGATTTCTTGGTGATGAGCTTCCTCAGGCGTCTCTTGGGTTCCATGAGTGGGCTCTCTTGTTTGCTCCATCCTTTTCTTAGTGATGGGCTTGTCCACCTCAATGGGGATGTCTCCTTCTATGATGACTCCAGCTAAGTAACATAGATGGCAAATAAGATGAGGAAAAGCTAGCCTTGCCAAAGTAGAGGGCTTATCGGCTATTTTGTAGAATTCAAGGGAGATGACTTCATGAACTTCTACTTCCTCTACATTCATGATGCTATGAATCATGATGGCCCGATCCACAGTAACTTCAGATCGGTTGCTAGTGGGGATAATGGAGCGTTGGATGAACTCCAACCGTCCTCTAGCCGCAGGCTTGAGGTCCAGTCTTCTTAATTGAACCGGCTTGCCTTTGGAGTCTCTTTTCCATTGAGCTCCTTCAACACATATGTCCCTAAGGACCTGGTCTAACCTTTGATCAAAGTTGACACTTCTTGTGTAGGGGTGTGCATCTCCTTGCATCAAGCGCAAGTTGAATGCCAACCTCACATTTTCCGGACTAAAATCTAAGTATTTCCCCTGAACCATTGTAAGATAGTTCTTTGGATTCGGGTTCATACTTTGATCATGGTTCCTAGTGATCCATGCAATGGCATAGAACTCTTGGATCATTAAGATTCCAACTTGTTTGATGGGATTGGTTAGAACTTCCCAACCTCTTCTTTGGATCTCATGTCGGATTTTCGGATACTCATTTTTCTTGAGTTTGAAAGGGACCTCGGGGATCACCTTTTTCTTGGACACAACATCATAGAAGTGGTCTTGATGGGCTTTTGGAGATGAATCTTTCCATCTCCCATGACTCGGAGGTGGAAGCTTTTGTCTTCCCTTTCCCTTTTCTAGAGGTTTCCCCGGCCTTAGGTGCCATCAATGGTAATGGAAAAAAAAAGCTTATGATTTTACCACACTAAACTTAAAATATTGCTCACCCTCGAGCAAGAGAAGAAAGAAAAAAGTAGAAGAGAAAATATGGAGGAGAGTGAGGGAGAGGTGTATTCGGCCAAGGTATAGGAGAGGGAGTTGTGTTGTGTGAAATTTAAGGAGAATAGAGGGGTTTATATAGTGAGGGGAGAGGGAGTAGGTTCGGTCATTTAGGGTGGGTTTGGGTGGGAAAGAAATTTTGAATTTTGAAGGTATGTGGGGTTTATGGGGGAGAGTGGATGGATGTGAGTGGTGAAGGGGGTAATTGGGAAGAGAGATTGAGGTGATTGGTGAATGGTTTTGGGGGAGAGTGTTTATTGGAAAGAGAGGATGAATGATGAGAAGAGGGGAGAATATGGTAGGTTGGGAATCCTGTGGGGTCCACAGATCCTGAGATGATCCTGTGGGGTCCACAGATCCTAAGGTGTCAAGGATTTACATCCATGTACCAATTAGGCATGTAAAATGCCTTTGCATGCAATTCTGGCGTTTAAACACCGAAGTGATGCATGTTTTGGGCGTTCAACGCCCATGTGTAGCATGTTTCTAGCGTTGAACGCCAGTTCCATGCTTGTTTCTGGCATTCAGCGCCAACTCTCCTCAGGGTGCATTCCTGGCATTTGAATGCCAGGATGTTGCTTGTTTCTGGCGTTCAACGCCAGATCCATGCTCTGTTCTGGCGTTGAACGCCAGCCAGATGCTCCTTATTGGCGTTTAAAGGCCAGTAAGTCCTTCCTCCAGGGTGTGATTTTTCTTCTGCTGTTTTTGATTCTGTTTTTAATTTTAACATTTTTTTCGTGACTCCACATGATCATGTACCTAATAAAACATAAAAGATTATGAAATCAGCAGGAATGTAAAGGCCTTTAACCTTTACTAACACGTCCTCTACCAATCCATAAGCTTGTCTTACTGACTTGTCTACCAATTGTAATGAGAATAAGGCAGGCTGTACCTCAATGATCCCCAGTTTCTCCATTACAGAGAGTGGCATAAGATTTATGCCTAACCCTAGGTCACACAGAGCTTTCTCAAAGGTCATGGTGCCTATGGTACAGGGTATTAAGAATTTCCCAGGATCTTGTTTCTTTTGAGGTAAAGTTTGCTGAACCCATGTATCAGGTTCACTAATGAGCAAGGGAGGTTCACCTTCCCAAGTCTCATTACCAAATAACTTGGCATTCAACTTCATGATGGCTCCTAGATATTGAGCAACTTGCTCTCTAGTTACATCTTCATCCTCTTCAGAGGAAGAATAATCTTCAAAGCTCATGAATGGCAGAAGGAGATTTAATGGAATATCTATGGTCTCTATATGAGACTCAGATTCCTTTGGATCCTCAATAGGGAACTCCTTCCTGCTTAAGAGACGTCCCATGAGGTCTTCCTTATTGGGATTCATGTCCTCTCCTTCCTCTCTAGGTTCGGCCATATTGATTATATCAATGGCCTTGCACTCTCTTTTTGGATTTTCTTCAGTATTTCTTGGGAGAGTACTAGGAGGGGTTTCAGTAACTTTCTTACTCAGCTAGCCCACTTGTGCCTCCAAATTTCTAATAGAGGATCTTGTTTCACTCATGAAACTTAAAGTGGCCTTAGACAGATAAGAGACTAGATTAGCTAAATTAGAAGTGCTTTGCTCAGGATTCTATGTCTGTTGCTGAGAAGATGATGGAAAAGGCTTGCTATTGCTGAGCCTAGTTCGTCAACCATTATTAAAGCTTTGTTGAGGCTTTTGTTGATCCTTTCATGAGAAATTTGGATGATTTCTCCATGATGAATTGTAGGTGTTTCCATAAGGTTCAACTAAGTAATTTACCTCTGCTATTGCAGGGTTATCAGGATCATAAGCTTCTTCTTCAAAAGATGCCTCTTTAGTACTATTGGATGCATTTTGCCATCCATTCAGACTTTGAGAAATCATGTTGACTTGCTAAGTCTACATTTTGTTCTAAGCCAATATGGAATTCAGAGCATCAATCTCAAGAATTCCCTTCCTCTGAGGTGTCCCATTATTCACGGAATTCCTCTCAGAAGTATACATGAACTGGTTATTTGCAACATGTCAATAAGTTCTTGAGCTTCTGCAGGCATTTTCTTTAGGTGAATGGATCCACCTGCAGAATGGTCTAGTGACATTTTAGAGAACTCAGACAGACCATAATAGAATATATCCAAAATGGTCCATTCAGAAAGCATGTCAGAAGGATACCTTTTGGTCATTTGCTTGTATCTTTCCCAAGCTTCATAGAGGGATTCACCATCCTTTTGTTTGAGTGTCCGAACATCCAATCTAAGTTTGCTCAGCTTTTGAGGAGGAAAGAATTTAGCCAAGAGGGCCGTGACCAGCTTATCCCAGGAGTCCAGGCTATCCTTAGGTTGTGAATCCAACCATGTTCTAGCTTTGTCTCTTACAGCAAAAGGGAAAAGCATGAGCCTGTAGACTTCAGGATCTACTCCATTCGTCTTTACAGTCTCACAGATCTGCAAGAACTCAGTTAAAAACTGATAGGGATCTTCTGATGGAAGTCCATAAAACTTACAATTTTGTTGCATTAGAGCAACTAGTTGAGGTTTCAGCTCAAAATTGGAAGTAGGGATTGTAGGGATTGAGATGCTTCTTCCATCAAACTTGGAAGTAGGTGTAGTGTAATCACCAAGCATCCTTCTTACATTATTGTTGTTGGGTTCGGCTGCCATCTCCTTTTCTTGTCTCTGGAATGTTGTAATTTAGCTTAAGAGAAAAGAACAGAAAAAGAAGAGGGATCCTCTATGTCACAGGAAAGAAATTCCTTATTATTAGTAGAAGAAGAAAGGGGATAAAGAAAGGAGAATTCAAACACAAGGGTTAGGATAGAGGTAGTGATTTGAGATGAAGAGAAGTGTTAGTGAATAAATAAATAAATAGAGGAAGATGAGAGAGAGAGAATTTGAAAATTAATTTTGAAAAGCAATTAATGATTTTCGAAAATTAAAGGTGAAATAGAATTAAAATTAAAATTTAAAACAATTAGTTAATTTTAAAAAGAATTTTGAAAAAGGGATGAGATATTTTCGAAAATTAGATAGGGAAAAATAGTTAGGTGGTTTTGAAAAAGATAAGAAACAAACAAAAAGTTAATAAGTTAGTTGAAAAAGATATTAAAATCAAATTTGAAAAGATAAGAAGATAAGAAGTTAGATAAGATATTTTGAAATCAAATTTTTGAAAAAGATATGATTTAAAAAGATATGACAAAAAGATATGACAAAAAGATATGATTAAAAAGATATGGTTGAAAAAGATTTAATTTTTAAAATTAAAATTAATTACTTAACTAACAAGAAACTAAAAGATAAGATTCTAGAATTTAAAGATTGAACCTTTCTTAACAAGAAAGTAACAAACTTAAAATTTTTGAATGAATCATATTAATTGTTAGTGCAATTTTCGAAAATCATGATAAAACTAAGAAAAAGATTTTTGAAAAATATTTTAAAACATTAAATTTTCGAAAATTAATAAAAGAAATGAAAAAGATTTGATTTTTGAAAAAGTTTTGAAAAGATAAGATTTTTAAAATTTGAAAATTTGACTTGACTTACAAGAAACAACTAATTTTAAAAATTTTTGACTAAGTCAACTCAAATTTTCGAAATTTTGAGAGAAAAGAGGAAAAGATAATTTTTTGATTTTTGAATTTTTAATTATGAGAGAGAAAAACATAATTATGACCCAAAACATTAAAATTTTGGATCAAAACATATGATGCATGCAAGAACACTATGAATGTCAAGATGAACACCAAGATCACTTTGAAGATCATGATGAACATCTAGAACATATTTTTGAAATATTTTTTATGCAAAAAAGATATGCAAGACACCAAACTTAGAAATCTTTAATGCATGGACACTATGAATGCAAAAATGCATATGAAAAACAATAAAAGACACAAAACAAGAAAACATCAAGATCAAACAAGAAGACTTACCAAGAACAACTTGAAGATCATGAAGAACACCATGAATGCATGAATTTTCGAAAAATAATGCATAAATTTTTAAAAGCATGCAATTGACACCAAACTTAAAAATTGACTCAAGACTCAAACAAGAAACACAAAATATTTTTGGTTTTTTTTTATTTTATGATTTTTTTTGGATTTTCTTTTAATTTTTTTCGAAAAACATATAAAAAAAGAAAATGAGAAATCCAAAATTTTTAATAAGAATTCTAGGAATCTTTCAATATTAGTCTAAAGCTCCAATCCAAGGGTTGGGCATGGCTTAATAGCCAGCTAGCTTTAGAAGATATAAATCAGGCATGCAACAGCTGATATTTCATCCAACTCCATATACATACCCGTTATATTGACCAGTGGAAGCCTCAATCCAAAAGGATTTGGATATGGCTTTACAACCAGTCAGGCTTCAACATGTTACTATGAAATACTAGAATTCATTCTTAAAAATTTTGAAATAATTTTCGAAAACAAAGGGAAAAATTTTGAAAAATATTTTTGAAAACTTTTTGAAAAGAAAATAAAAAGAAAATTACCTAATCTGAGCAACAAGATGAACCGTTAGTTATCCAAACTCGAACAATCCCCGGCAACGGCGCCAATAACTTGGTGCACGAAATTGTGATCATCAACAATGGCGCCAATGAACTTGGTAGTCCTCTCAAACGTGAATCACACTTAGTCACAACTCCGCACAACTAACCAGCAAGTGCACTGGGTCGTCCAAGTAATACCTTACGTGAGTAAGGGTCGATCCCACGGAGATTGTTGGTATGAAGCAAGCTATGGTCATCTTGTAAATCTCAGTTAGGCAGATAATAATTAATTATGGAGTTTTTGAATAATAATAATAAATAAAACATAAAATAAAGATAGAAATACTTATGTAAATCATTGGTGAGAATTTCGGATAAGTGTATGGAGAAGAATTGTCCCTGTTGGATCTCTGCTTTCCTATTGCCTTCCCTCAATCCTTCTTACTCCTTTCCATGGCAAGCTGTATGTAGGGCATCACTGTTGTTAATGGCTACATCCCATCCTCTCAGTGAAAATGGTCCAAATGCTCTGTCACAGCACGATTAATCATCTGCAGTTCTCGATCATGTTGGAATAGAATCCCTTGATTCTTTTGCGTTTGTCATCACGCCCAACAATCGCGAGTTTGAAGCTCGTCACAGTCATTCAATCCCGGAATCCTACTCGGAATACCACAGACAAGGTTAGACTTTCCGGATTCCCATGAATGCCGCCATCAATTCTAGCTTATACCACGAAGATTCTGATTAAGGAATCCAAGAGATATTCACCCGGTCTAAGGTAGAACGGAAGTGGTTGTCACTCACGCGCGTTCATAGGTGAAAATGATGATGAGTGTCACGGATCATCACATCCATCAGGTTGAATTGCAACGAATATCTTAGAATAAGAACAAGTCGAATTGAATAGAAAATAGTAGTAATTGCATTGAAACTCGAGGTACAGCAGAGCTCCACACCCTTAATCTATGTTGTGTAGAAACTCCACCGTTGAAGATACATAAGTGATGAAGGTTCAGGCATGGCCGAATGGCCAGCCCCCAAATGTGATCAATAGTCTCCTAAGATGAATAATAAAATAAAACTGAGACCAAAGATGTCTAATACACTAGTAAAAAGTTCTATTTATACTAAACTAGCTACTAGGGTTTACAAAAGTAAGTAATTGATGCATAAATCCACTTCCGGGGCCCACTTGGTGTGTGTTTGGGCTAAGCTTGATCATTACAGGAGCTGAGGCTTATGTTGGAGTTGAACGCCAAGTTGTAACATGTTTTTGGCATTCAACTCTGGTTCGTGACGTGTTTCTAGCGTTTGACTCTAGAATGCAGCATGGAACTGGCGTTGAGCGCCAGTTTACATCATCTAATCTGGAATAAAGTGTAAACTATTATATATTGCTGGAAAGCTCTGGATGTCTACTTTCCAACGCCGTTAAAAGCGCGCCATTTGGAGTTCTGTAGCTCCAGAAAATCCATTTTGAGTGTAGGGAGGTCAGACTCCAACAGCATCAGCAGTCCTTTGTCAGCCTTCTTATCAGAGTTTTGCTCAAGTCCCTCAATTTCAGCCTGAAAATACCTGAAATCACAAAAAAACACACAAACTCATAGTAAAGTCCATAAATGTGAATTTAGCATAAAAACTAATGAAAACATCCCTAAAAGTAACTAGATCATACTAAAAACTACCTAAAAACAATGCCAAAAAGCGTATAAATTATCCGCTCATCACATATCTCTTGGATTCCTTAATCAAAATCTTCGTGGTATAAGCTAGATTGATGGCGGCATTCATGAGAATTCGGAAAGTCTAAACCTTGTCTGTGGTATTCCGAGTAGGATTCAGGGATTGAATGACTGTGACGAGCTTCAAACTCGCGATTGTTGGGCGTGATGACAAACGCAAAAGAATCAAGGGATTCTATTCCAACATGATCGAGAACTGACAGATGATTAGCCGTGCCGTGACAGAGCATTTGGACCTTTTTCACTGAGAGGATGGGATGTAGCCATTGACAACCGTGATGTCCTACATACAGCTTGCCATAGAAAGGAATAAGAAGGATTGAAGGAAGGCAGTAGGAAAGCAGAGATCCAACAGGGACAAGCATCTCCGGACACTTATCTGAAATTCCCACAATTGAATTACATGAGTAACTCTATCTTTATTTTCTGCTTTATTTATTATTCGAAAACTCCATAACATTTACTATCCGCCTAACTGAGATTTACAAGATGACTATAGCTTGCTTTATACCAACAATCTCTGTGGGATCGACCCTTACTCACATAAGGTATTACTTGGACGACCCAATGCACTTGCTGGTTAGTTGTGCGGAGTTGTGACTAAGTGTGATTCACGTTTGAGAGCGCTACCAAGTTTTTGGCGCCATTGTTGATGATCACATTTTCGTGCACCAGTCACATGGCTCACGCGACCGCGCGAAATGGAAGAAATCACAGTGACGCGTTCGCGTGCCTGACGCGACCGTGCGGATTGGAAGCTGCACGAACGATGCGAATGCTTAGACGACGCGCACGCGTGGTACGAGAAACGCTGAGTGACACGAACGCGTGGACGACGCGGCCGCGTGACATGTGCGATCTGCAGAATTACAAAAGTCGCTGGCAGAGTTTCTGGACCGCATTTCAACCCATTTTTTGGCCCAGAAACACAGATTAGAGTCAGGGAACATGCAGAGACAAGAGGACAATTCATTTCGCATAATTGGAAGTTTTTGGATCTAAATTTACTCCTCCCCTAGGTTACTGGAGAACGAAATTGTGATCATCAATAATGGCTCTTTGGTATGTGCATCTGTTAACTCAGCACTTTCTTTCCACACCTTCGCTCAACTAATCAGCAAGTGTACTGGGTCGTCCAAGTAATAAACCTTACGTGAGTAAGGGTCGATCCCACAGAGATTGTTGGTATGAAGCAAGCTATGGTCACCTTGTAAATCTCAGTCAGACGGATAATAAGTGATTATGGAATTTTGAAAATCAAATAATAGTAAATAAACATAAAATAAAGATAAAGTTATTCATGTAATCCAATGGTGGGAATTTCGGATAGGTGTATGGAGGTGCTGTGTTCCTTCTGAATCTCTGCTTCCCTACTTCTTCCTTCTAGTTTTTCATCATTCCTTTCTATGGCAAGCTGTAGGTAGGGCATCACCGTTGTCAATGGCTACATCCCATCCTCTCAGTGAAAAAGGTCCAAATGCTCTGTCACAGCACGGCTAATCATCTGTCGATTTTCAATCAGGTTGGAATAGAATCCAGTGATTCTTTTGCGTCTGTCACTAACGCCCAGCCTTCAGGAGTTTGAAGCTCATCACAGTCATTCAATTCCGGAATCCTACTCGGAATACCACAGACAAGGTTAGACTTTCCGGATTCCCATGAATTCCGCTATCAATTCTAGCTTATACCACGAAGATTCGGATTAAGGAATCCAAGAGATATGCGCCCGATCTAAGGTAGAACGGAAGTAGTTGTCAGTCACGCGCGTTCATAAGTGAGAATGATGATGAGTGTCACGGATCATCACATTCATCAAGTTGAAGTGCAACGAATATCTTAGAATAGGGATAAATTGAATTGGATAGAAGATAGTAGTAATTGCATTGAATCTTGAGGTACAGCAGAGCTCCACACCCTTAATCTTTGGTGTGTAGAAACTCCACCGTTGAAAATACATAAGTGATCAAGGTTCAGGCATGGTCGAATGGCCAGCCCCCAAAACGAAAACCAGGATGTCAAAATCCAAATATGGAACCAAGATAACCAAGATATCCAAGATATCTAATAGACTAGTAAAAAGTTCTATTTATACTAAACTAGCTACTAGGGTTTACAGAGGTAAGTGATTGATGCATAAATCCACTTCTGGGGCCCACTTGGTGTGTGCTTGGGCTGAGCTTGATCTATCCACGAGCTGAGGCTTCTCTTGGAGTTGAACACCAAGTTGTAACATGTTTTGGGCGTTCAACTCTGGTTCGTGACGTGTTTCTGGCGTTTGACTCTAGAATACAGCATGGAACTGGCGTTGAGCGCCAGTTTACGTCGTCAAATTCCGAATAAAGTATGGATTATTATATATTGTACGAAAGCTCTGGATGTATGCTTTCTAAAGCCGTTGAGAGCGCGCCATTTGAAGTTTTGTAGCTCCAGAAAATCTATTTTTAGTGCAGGGAGGTCAGATTCCAACAGCATCAGCAGTCCTTTGTCAGCCTCTTATAAGAATTTTGCTCAGGTCCCTCAATTTCAGCCAGAAAATACCTGAAATCACAGAAAAATACACAAACTCATAGTAAAGTCCAGAAATGTGAATTTAGCATAAAAATTAATGAAAACATCCCTAAAAGTAACTAGATCATGCTAAAAACTACCTAAAACAATGCCAAAAAGCGTATAAATTATCCGCTCATCACAACACCAAACTTAAATTATTGCTTGTCCCCAAGCAACTAAAAATCAATTAGGATAAAAAGAAGAGAATATACTATAAATCCCAAAATATCAATGAATATTAATTGTAATTAGATGAGCGGGACTTGTAGCTTTTTGCTTCTGAACAGTTTTGGCATCTCTCTAGGAACTTAGAATTTTAAATAGTGTTATTGATTCTCCTAGTTAAATTTATTGATTCTTGAATACAGCTACTTTTATGAGTCTTGGCCGTGGCCCTAAGCACTTTATTTTCCAGTATCACCACTGGATACGTAAATGCCACAGACACATGACTGGGTGAACCTTTTCAGATTGTGACTCAGCTTTTCTAGAGTCCCCAGTTAGAGGTGTCCAGAGCTCTTAAGCACACTCTTTTTGCTTTGGATCATGACTTTAACCACTCAGTCTCAAGCTTTTCACTTGGACCTGCATGCCACAAGCACATGGTTAGGGACAGTTTTGATTTAGCTGCTTAGGCCTGGATTTAATTTTCTTGGGCCCTCTTATCCATTGATGCTCAAAGCCTTGGATCCTTTTTACCCTTGCCTTTTGGTTTTAAGGGCTATTGACTTTTTCTGCTTGCTTTTTCTTTTTCTTTCTGTTCCGGTGGTTACCTGAAACGTGTAGCTCGGTCGTCTGGAGATGCCCGAGGTGGGGGTCAGGGACCCGAGCTTGATGTGTTGGCGGTTGGTGGTTGTACCTGCAATGACACTCCGATGCTTAAGTTAGCATGGGTCCAAGCAGATATGTCTAGAATGTGGAATGTCCCTCATACCTGGGTGCTCCAGTGTATTTATAGTAGTTGGCCGTGATCTTCCTTGGATAAGATATTCTTATCTTATCTTATCTTTTTGGGAGTTTTATCCCTATCTTTGTGAAACCGCCTTTCCTAGGCCTTTTCGGCCTTTAGGTTTTGGGCTGCGTTCCTTTTGATGGGCCTCCTTAGCTTTATTGTTCGAGGTCCGACCTCAGGCGTGGGCCTTGGGACGAGGTCGGACCTTTCATGGATTTTACCGAGTTTGGAGGAGCTCGGTCAGGGTATGAACAGTGCCCCTGCCCGAGTTCGTCCTTTTTGGGAGGTCGAGCTCGGGCATAGTTGTTTTTCAAATTTCAAAAATGGCCGTTCCTGCATTTATTGCATTTTACCGTTTCTCCTCGATTTCCGTTCGGGCTCTGTGAAGGCATTATTTATTTGCTCCCTTCCTTTTTCTTCGTTTATTCTGTTCCTTCCTATTTTTCTAAGTTTTCGCCCTCTCTTTTTCGAGCATCGCTTTCTTCTTTCTCTTTGTTCTTCTTCCCCGAATCTTTCCGTGCATCTTTCCGGAGTTTCCTCTTGTGCCGCCGTTTTTGTTCTCCTTGCTTCGGAGCTCGTCGTCTTCTTTCTTTCTTCCAGGTTTGTTCCCGTCTCTTTTCTTTGTGCACATAAAGTTTCTGTTCTTTTGTGTGGCTCTTTGTCTGTTTCTTCTTTCTTTATGTCTGGGTTGCCCCAAAAAGAGGCGCCGCCATTGCTTTGTTTGTATATGGGGGGGCTCTTTTTTTGTTTTTCTGGTACTTTGTTCCGGGTTGCCGCATTTTCTTTTTGTTGGGTTTTTGTTTCTTGCTTGGCTGAACGGGTTTTCGCTGTCTGCCTTATGTGATTTTTGCTTTGCTGTTGTATCTCTTCTTTGTAGGTAAGAGTTTTATGTCTCGAAAGGTTCTTCAAGCAATGTCGACCAAGATTCCAAGTGGTCTTGGTTGGGTAGACCCTCTTCCTCTAAAAGTCCCTTCTGTGGTAGATTCTGAATATTTGGCTAGGTTCCGTAGGCACTGTAGCATATGTGAGAATAGAGAGTCTGAGAGGGATTATGAACTAGTAGCCCCGGATTCCGAGGAGAGAGTTTGCTTCCCGCCCTTAGATAGTTCCGAGAAGCTCTTCTTTTATGCTTATGATTGTTTTTTCTCCAAGCTGAGTGTCCGACTTCCTTTTACCGACCTGGAGTCCGAGGTGTTGTGGTCTTGTAACCTTGCCCCTACGCAGCTCCATCCAAATTCTTGGGCGTTTTTAAAGCTGTTTCAACTTTTGTGTCAGTTTTTGGGCGTCACTCCCTCTATTTCTCTTTTTTCCTACTTGTTTGTGTTTGACGAAGCCGGGGTCGGGTGGAGGGAAGGTGTCTTGGGTCTCTTTTAGGGCTAATCAGGGAAGGAAGTTTTGTACCCTTTATGATGAGTCTTTTCATGATTTTCAAGAACTTTTATTTCAAGGTCCGGGCTACTGGAGACGTCCGACCTTTCTTTCTGGATGAGAGTGGGGAGCCTTCTTTTCCTCTTTGTTGGCAGGAGAATGTAGTGTCTGCTAAGTATACTTTTGAGAGTCTAGATGAGGTTGAGCAGGCTTTTGTGGGTGTGGTGAGCAGTTTATGGGTCGGGCGCCTCACTTGGACACGAAGAAAATGTTGGGAGATCCAAGCCTTCTCCGTTCCGAGTTAGGTAGTTCCCGACCTCTTCGAGATTCATCTTTTCTTAGTATTTTGGCTTTGCTTGTTTTGGTGGAATTTCTGTTGTGGTAATCCTTTCCTTTTTATTTCTGCAGAGATGTCTTCTCAGGCGGATTCCATGAAGTTTCTTCGTCGTACGAAGAAATCTGTGGCCGCTCGAAATATCGAGGAGGCTTCTGCCCGATCTTCTCCGCAGAAGACTACTGTGGGTGTCCAGACTCGGTCGAAGACTATTCCGACTCCCCAGTTCCGAGCTATAAGTCAAGATCCTCCGACCTCCGGGCCTGCTACCTCTTCTCCTCCCCCATTCTCGGGTCCTCCCCCCAAGAAGCAGAAGACCTCTCAAGAGCTTGCGGGTTTTAATGATAAGGATTTTGATGCTCTCGGTTGGATTGAACAGCATATTCTCCCTCAGACTTTTATCTCTACTGATGACGTGTCTATGGAGCATCATTTTCAGTATATGGCGCGGAGTTGTGTTCGGATGGCCAGTCTTCATGCTGCTATTGCCCGGGAATTCAAGAAATCCCCCATCGGCGCGACCAGCTCCCGACTTGAGAAGGCTCAGTCCGAGCTTGAGAAGATTAGTGAGCTGAAGGCTGCTAGGATTACGGAGCTGGAGGCCTCTTTGGAGAAGGAGAAGGCTAAAGCTACCGCGGCTGTGGCGGCAGCGAAAGCGTCCGAGGAGATGGCGAAGGCGGCGACGGAGAATTATACTCGGATATATGCCGAGCTTGTGGAGACAAGGGAGAAGTTGCAATATGCTCAGGATGATTTTTATGAGCTGGAAGGCCATGTGGCTAAGGGTATGGATGCTATGTTCGAGAATTTGAAGGCTCAGGTCTGGGTTCTTGCTCCTGACCTGGATCTGAGCTTATTTAGTACGGATAACGTTGTTGTGGAGGGAAAGATTGTTCCTGCTCCCAATGAGGATGAGGTTCCGGTGTCCGATCCCAAGGTTCCGGTTGCGGACCCGACTTCACCTTTGGCTGGGGATGGATCTGGTGTGGAGGTATCAAGCCGGGATGACGGTGCCGTTGATGCAGTCCCGATTTCTATGTTTCCTCCTTCTGTTGATGTGGAGTCCGGAAAGGACCTTGATCCTCTGTAATCTTTTATTTCTGGTTTTTCGCCCGGCCTGTGGGCTCTTTTGCTTTTTGGATGGTTTTTGTGAACGCTTTGGACACCTTTTTTTTTTTTGCTTTTAGCTACCTGCAGTAACTTTTTAGCTTATTATGCGGTGTTTTTGTTCGCGTTTTGACTTGCTGCTTCTGCTTTTATTGTTTTTAGTTGTTTTTTGGATAACAACTTTTTAGCTAGCGCTTTGATTTCGTTTTTTCGCTCGTACTTTTTTAGTTGTTTTTGTATAGCAACTTTTTAGTAAGCATTTTTGAAACCTTTGTTTTCGCCGTTTTAAGGCTTCCTTCTCGGGTCCGGGCCTTTTCTCGGACCTCGGGTTGGGCAGTCGAGTACACCCTTTGTTGGGTCCGACCTTTCATTGGTCGGCCTTTTAAGTTATTTTTGTAATCTCTTTTTATTTGGCTTCTTTGAGCCTTTTTCATAGTTACTTTTATAACTTCTCACATTAATTTGGACCTCGTCGCTTTTATCCTTGCCGACCTTATGTGGTCTCTTGGCAATGATTTTTTGCGTTTTGTCGAGCATAAATTAATGCGCCTTGGCGGGGTACTTTTCCAGGATTTGTTTTATCATGAAGAACAAAAGAAAATAGAAAAATTTGATTAGTATTAAAAAAGAAAGAATATTTACAGAATGTTTACCCTTGACTAGGTCGGGTGCCTTACTTGACCGGGTGTCTCATTAAAAAACCCTTGTAGGGAAAAAGAGTACACCTCGGGTCAAATTTTTCTAGCTGTAGTACCGTCTTAGATTACAGGCGTGCCAGGCCCTGGGCAGCTCATTGCCTTCTAGGTCGGATATCTTGTAATAGCCTGTTCCTAAGACTTCTGTTACTTTGTAGGGTCCTTTCCAGTTTGCAGCTAGCTTTCCTTCTCCCGACTTTTGTGTTCCGATGTCGTTTCGGATTAGAATTAGGTCGTGAGTGGAGAAGCTCCGTTTTATTACTTTCTGATTGTATCTAAGGGCCATTTCGTCGTTTTAGGGCTTCTTCTCGGATCCGGGCTCTTTCTCGGACCTCGGGGAGGAGGTCAAGTTCTTCCTTTTGTGCCTGTGGGTTACCTTCTTCGTTGTAGAAGATGACTCTGGGTGACCCTTCATTTATTTCGATAGGAATCATTGCCTCCATCCCATAAGCTAGTCGGAATGACGATTCTCCCGTTGTAGAGTGTGGAGTTGTCCGATATGCCCATAGTACCTGGGGGAGCTCCTCGGCCCATGCCCCTTTGGCCTCTTGGAGTCTTCGTTTTAATCCGGCCAAGATGACTTTATTTGCAGCTTCTGCCTGTCCGTTGGCTTGTGGGTGCTCGACTGAGGTGAATTGCTGTTTGATTTTTAGTTCGGCCACCAAGTTCTGAAAACTTGTGTCCGTGAACTGTGTTCCATTGTCTGTTGTAATGGAGTAGGGGACTCCGAACCTTGTGACAATGTTTTTGTATAGGAATTTCCGGCTTTTCTGAGCCGTAATGGTGGCTAAAGGTTCAGCTTCGATCCACTTTGTGAAGTAGTCGACCCCTACTATGAGGTATTTGACTTGCCCCGGTCCTTGGGGGAACGGGCCGAGTAGGTCAAGTCCCCATTTTGCGAAGGGCCATGGTGCGGTGATGCTGATAAGGTCTTCGGGTGGTGCCTTGTGAAAATTGGCGTGTTTTTGGCAGGGGGGGCATATTTTCACAAACTCCGTGGCGTCTTTTTGCAAAGTTGGCCAGTAGAACCCGGCTCGGATTACTTTTTTGGATAATGCCCGAGCTCCGAGGTGGTTCCCACACATGCCTCCGTGGACTTCTTCGAGGACGCTCTTTGTTTCTGAGGTCGGGACGCACCTAAGGAGGGGGTTTGCGAATCCTCTTCTGTATAATACGTCGTGAATTAGTGTATAATTCTGGGCGTCTTTCGTGAGTCTTTTAGCTTCCTTTCTTTCGGCGGGGAGAGTTCCCGACTTCAGGTAGCTGAGTATGGGGGTCATCCATCCTTGCTGTTGGTCGGATATATTTAGCGTTTCTTCCTCTCTTAGCACGGAGGGAGATCGTAAGGTTTCCTGGAGGAGACTTCTGTTGTTGCCTCCGGGCTTGGTGCTGGCA
Source organism: Arachis stenosperma (assembly GCF_014773155.1). Taxonomy (NCBI): domain Eukaryota; kingdom Viridiplantae; phylum Streptophyta; class Magnoliopsida; order Fabales; family Fabaceae; genus Arachis; species Arachis stenosperma. The sequence continues at coordinate 68,070,027 of NC_080379.1, forward strand.
AGCTTTGAGAGGGCGTCTGCCCGGGCATTTTGTTCCCGAGGTATGTGCTGGATCTGTATTTCTGAAAAGTGGCGTAATTGTGCCTGTGTTTGGTCCAGGTATTTCTTCATAGTTGGGTCTTTGGCCTGGTAGCTTCCATTTACTTGTGATGTGACGACTTGGGAGTCGCTGAAGATTGTGATTTTCTGGGCTCCGACCTCTTCGGCTAGTTTTAGGCCTGCTAGTAGGGCCTCGTATTCGGCTTGGTTGTTCGAAGCCTGGAACTCGAATTTTAGGGATAGTTCTATCCGCGTTCCTTGGTCGCTTTCGAGTATAACCCCTGCTCCACTTCCTGTTTTGTTTGAGGACCCGTCGACATACAGGTTCCATGAGAGTGGGGTTCCAGGGGTCTCAGTGTATTCAGCGACGAAGTCGGCTAGATACTGAGATTTTATGGCAGTTCGGGCTTCGTAGTGGAGGTCGAACTCGGACAGTTCCATCGCCCATTGTAGGATTCGTCCCGCCAGGTCTGTTTTTTGTAGGATGTGTCTCATGGGTTGGTTTGTCCGGATTTTGATGGTGTGGGCCTGAAAGTAGGGACGGAGCCTCCGAGCTGTGAACACTAGGGCGTAGGCGAATTTTTCTATTTTCTGATAGTTTAATTCGGCCCCTTGTAGTGCCTTGCTTACAAAGTATACGGGGTGTTGTCCTTGGTCATTTTCTCGTATTAATGCTGAAGCGACTGCTCGATGTCCGACCGAGAGGTATAGTACGAGCTCTTCCCCTTTTACAGGTCGGGTTAGGATTGGTGGCTGCCCGAGGAATTCCTTGAATTCTTGAAAGGCTTTTTCGCACTCCGGGGTCCATGAGAAGGGTTTCCCTTTCTTTAGGAGTGAGTAGAGAGGTAGTGACTTTATCGCTGATCCTGCCAAGAATCTTGATAGGGCGGCCAGCCTTCCATTCAGTTGTTGTAATTCTTTGACGCACGTTGGGCTTTTCATATTGAGTATCGCTTGGCATTTGTCCGGGTTTGCTTCGATGCCCCTTTGAGTCAGCATGAAGCCTAAGAATTTTCCGGCTTCTGCGGCGAAGGTGCACTTTGTCGGGTTAAGTCTCATGTCGTGCTTTCTGAGGGTGCTGAAGACGCTGGTGAGGTCGGTCAGTAAGTTTCTGTCTTCTTGTGTCTTTACCAGCATGTCATCGACGTATACCTCTAGCTGTAATCCGATGTGCTCTAAGAACACTTTGTTCATTAGCCTCTGGTAGGTTGCCCCTGCGTTCTTCAGCCCGAAGGGCATTACTACGTAGCAGTAGTTTGCCCTTGGGGTTATGAATGAGGTCTTTTCTTGGTCGGGTCCGTACATCGGGATTTGATTGTATCCCGAGTATGCGTCCATGAAGGAGAGATATCTGTAGCCTGAGGCTGCGTCTACTAAGGCGTCGATGTTTGGTAGTGGATATGGGTCTTTGGGGCAGGCTTTGTTGAGGTCTGTGTAATCGACGCACATCCTCCATTTACCGTTGGGCTTTTTTACCAGGACCACGTTTGCGAGCCATAGGGGGTATTTTACTTCCCTAATGAACCCTGCATCTAGTAGTGCTTGTACTTGTTCTTCTATTGCTTGCATGCGCTCGGGTCCGAGCTTCCGGCGTCTTTGTTGGATAGGTCGGGACCCCGAGTAAACTGATAGCTTATGGCACATCAGGTCGGGGCTTATGCCTGGCATGTCGGAAGCTTTCCAGGCGAAGAGGTCGGAATTCTCCCTTAAGAGGGTTATGAGTTCCTCTTTTAGGCCCGTTTTGAGGTTTGCTCCTATGTTTGTTATTTTTTCAGGTGTGTTCCCGATCTGGACTTTTTCGGTTTCTCCCTCTGGTTGTGGTCGAAGATCTTCTCGGGACTGAACTCGTCCGAGCTCTATCGTGCTGACCTCTTTCCCTTTCAGGCTCAGGCTTTCGTTGTAGCATCGCCGCGCTAGTTTTTGGTCGCCTTTTAGAGTAGCGATTCCCTTTGCGGTAGGGAACTTCATACAGAGGTGTGGGGTCGAGACTATAGCTGCCAGTCTGTTTAGGGTGGGTCGCCCAATGAGGGCATTGTATGCCGAAGTGACGTCGACTATAATGTAGTCGATGCTTAATGTTTTAGATTGCTCGCCTTTTCCAAAGGTAGTGTGTAGCGAGATGTATCCTAAGGGATGGATCGGGGTATCCCCTAGCCCGAATAGGTCGGTGGGATAGGCCTTTAGTTCTTTTTCTTCAAGTCCGAGCTTGTCGAATGCCGTTTTGAACAGGATATCTGCTGAGCTCCCTTGGTCAATCAGGGTTCGATGTAAGTTGGCGTTTGCTAAGATAATGGTGACTACCATTGGATCGTCGTGTCCGGGAATTATCCCTTGAGCATCTTCTCGGGTAAATGAGATAGTAGGTAACTCGGGCAGGGGACTGTCTTCTCGGACATGATAGACTTCTTTGAGGTGTCTTTTTCGCGAGGATCTGGATGTTCCTCCGCCTGCAAAACCTCCATTTATCATGTGAACGTGCCTTTCAGGGGTTCGCGGGACTTGTTCGGCCCGACCTTCATTGTCTCCCCGTCTTCTCTTCCTGGTCTCTTCTCCTTTTTCTGCTATGTATCTGTCGAGCTTTCCTTCTCTGGCCAGATTTTCTATAACATTTTTTAGGTCGTAGCAGTCGTTAGTAGAGTGACCGTAGAGTTTGTGATATTCACAGTATTCGGACCGATCTCTTCCCGCTCTCTTGTGTTTTAGCGGTCGGGGCGGTGGGATCTTTTCGGTGTGGCATACTTCTCTGTAGACGTCTACCAGGGAGACTCGGAGGGGGGTGTAGTTGTGGTACTTCCGTGGCTTGTCCGAGTTGGGTTCTTCTTTCTTCTTCTGTTCCCGATCTCGATCTCGGAGTGGGTAGGTTGATTCCTTCCTAGAAGAGTCTCTTAGCTGGGAGGTTTCCTCCATGTTGATATATTTTTCTGCCCGCTCCTGTACCTCGTATAGGGAGGTCGGGTATCGTTTAGATAGGGATTGGCTAAACGGTCCTTCTTTTAGGCCGTTTGCCAGTCCCATGATGGCCGCTTCAGTGGGCAAGTGTTGTATGTCCAGGCAGGCTTTGTTGAATCGCTCCATGTATTCTCGGAGAGTTTCTTGGTTACCTTGTTTGATCCCGAGCAGACTGGGGGCATGTTTTGCCTTGTCCTTTTGAATGGAGAACCTTGTTAGGAATTTCTTGGTTAGGTCTTCGAAGCTGGTGATTGATCTTGGTGGCAGGTTGTCGAACCACTTCATGGCTGACTTGGTGAGAGTGGTGGGGAAGGCTTTGCACCGAATCGCGTCGGAGGCGTCAACTAGGTACATTCTGCTTCTGAAGTTGCTGAGGTGGTGACTTGGATCGGTGGTGCCGTCGTAGAGATCCATATCGGGTGGTTTGAAGTTTCGCGGTACCTTCTCCTTCATGATCTCTTGCGTGAAGGGATCATGGTTGCCTTCGGGGATGGTGTCGCGTTCTGTCCGATCTTTCAGGTTGGCCTCTATTTTCCGCAGTTTTTCTTCTAATTCTCTGCGCTTGCGAGCCTCCCTTCTCAGATCTTGTTCAGTTTCTTTTTGCTTCTTTATGTCCTCTTCGAGTTGTTTCAGTCGGTTTTGTTGTGCCCGGACTGCTTCTAGAATTTCCGAGCTCTTTTCTTTTTCGGGATTTTGTGGATCTTTGCTTGGGAGTGATGTCTTTGGGCGATTCTGTTTGTTTTCTCCTGGAGTGCGTGGTGATAGAGGGCTGTCCGGTCGTTCTCCGGTGTTAACTTCCTCCTCTTGTTCTGATGCGGCGTGGTCATTGTTGAGAGGGTCGTCCGCCATGGTAAAGGGATGACTTCCAGGTCCCCGGCAACGGCGCCAATGTTCCGGTGGTTACCTGAAACGTGTAGCTCGGTCGTCTGGAGATGCCCGAGGTGGGGGTCAGGGACCCGAGCTTGATGTGTTGGCGGTTGGTGGTTGTACCTGCAATGACACTCCGATGCTTAAGTTAGCATGGGTCCAAGCAGATATGTCTAGAATGTGGAATGTCCCTCATACCTGGGTGCTCCAGTGTATTTATAGTAGTTGGCCGTGATCTTCCTTGGATAAGATATTCTTATCTTATCTTATCTTTTCGGGAGTTTTATCCCTATCTTTGTGGAACCGCCTTTCCTAGGCCTTTTCGGCCTTTAGGTTTTGGGCTGCGTTCCTTTTGATGGGCCTCCTTAGCTTTATTGTTCGAGGTCCGACCTCAGGCGTGGGCCTTGGGACGAGGTCAGACCTTTCATGGATTTTACCGAGTTTGGAGGAGCTCGGTCAGGGTATGAACACTTTCTAAATTTTTTTTTCGCCAATATATTTTTTTTCGCAACCTTTTGTTTTTCACTGCTTTTTCTTGCTTCAAGAATCAATTTCATGATTTTTCAGATTATCAATAGCATTTCTCTTTGTTCATCATTCTTTCAAGAGCCAACAATTTTAACATTCATAAACAACAAGATCCAAAATTATGCACTGTTCAAGCATTCATTCAGAAAATAGAAAGTATTGTCACCACATCAATATAATTAAACTAAATTCAAGGATAAATTCGAAATTCATGTACTTCTTGTTCTTTTGAATTAAAAAACATTTTTCATTTAAGAGAGGTGAAGGATTAATGGAATTATTCATAGCCTTAAGACATAGTTACAAAACACTAATGATCATGAAGTAGAGACACAAATATAGATGACATAATAAGCATAAAAACTGAAAAACAGAAAAAAATAAGAACAAGGAATGAGTCCACCTTAGTGGCGTCTTCTTCTTGAAGGACCAATGATGTCCTTAAGCTCTTCTATGTCCCTTCCTTGCCTTTGTTGCTCCTCCCTCATTGCTCTTTGATCTTCTCTTATTTCATGGAGAATGATGGAGTGCTCTTGATGTTCCACCCTTAATTGTTCCACATTGTAACTCAAATCTTCTAGGGAATTGTTGAGTTGTTCCCAATAGTAGTTGGGAGGAAAGTGCATCCCTTGAGGCATCTCCGGGATTTCTTGGTGATGAGCTTCCTCATGCATCTCTTGGGTTCCATGAGTGGGCTCTCTTGTTTGCTCCATCCTTTTCTTAGTGATGGGCTTGTCCTCCTCAATGAGGATGTCTCCTTCTATGATAACTCTGGCTGAGTAACATAGATGGCAAATAAGATGAGAAAAAGCTAGCCTTGCCAAAGTAGAGGACTTATCGGCTATTTTGTAGAATTCATGGGAAATGACTTCATTAACTTCTACTTCCTCTCCAATCATGATGCTATGAATCATGATGGCTGGTGCACGAAATTGTGATCACTACAACTCAAATAATCCCTAGTAATGGCTCCAAAGACTTGGTGCTCAATACCATGGCATAAACACAACTTCGCACAACTAACCAGCAAGTGCACTGGGTCGTCCAAGTAATAAACCTTACGCGAGTAAGGGTCGATCCCACGGAGATTGTTGGTATGAAGCAAGCTATGGTCACCTTGTAAATCTTAGTCAAGCAGACTCAAATGGGTATAGATGATGAATGAATAAAACATAAAGATAAAGATAGAGATACTTATGTATATCATTGGTGAGAGCTTCAGATAAGCGTATGAAGATGCTTTCCCTTCCGTCTCTCTGCTTTCCTACTGTCTTCATCCAATCCTTCTTACTCCTTTCCATGGCAAGCTTATGCAAGGGTTTCACCGTTGTTAGTGGCTACCTCCCATCCTCTCAGTGGAAATGTTCACCGCGCCCTGTCACGGCACGGCTATCCATCTGTCGGTTCTCGGTCAGGCTGGAATAGAATCCATTGATTCTTTTGCGTCTGTCACTAACGCCCCGCCTGCTAGGAGTTTGAAGCACGTCACAGTCATTCAATCATTGAATCCTACTCAGAATACCACAGACAAGGTTAGACCTTCCGGATTCTCTTGAATGCCGCCATCAGTTCTTGCCTATACCACGAAGACTCTGATCTCACGAAATGGCTGGCTCGTTTGTCAGGCGAGCACTCGGTTGTCAGGCGATCAACCATGCATCATGTATCAGAAATCCAAGAGATATTCACCCAATCTAAGGTAGAACGGAGGTGGTTGTCAGTCACACGTTCATAGGTGAGAATGATGATGAGTGTCACGGATCATCACATTCATCAAGTTGAAGAACAAGTGATATCTTGGACAAAGAACAAGCGGAATTGAATAGAAGAACAATAGTAATTGCATTAATACTCGAGGTACAGCAGAGCTCCACACCTTAATCTATGGTGTGTAGAAACTCCACCGTTGAAAATACATAAGAACAAGGTCTAGGCATGGCCGTGAGGCCAGCCTCCCAATGATCTAAGATAGCATAAGAACAAAGATAGCTACCAAGATATCTAAATACAATAGTAAAAGGTCCTACTTATAGAGAACTAGTAGCCTAAGGTTTACAGAGATGAGTAAATGACATAAAAATCCACTTCCGGGCCCACTTGGTGTGTGCTTGGGCTGAGCAATGAAGCATTTTCGTGTAGAGACTCTTCTTGGAGTTAAACGCCAGCTTTTGTGCCAGTTTGCGCGTTTAACTCCCATTTTGGTGCCAGTTCCGGCGTTTAACGCTGGGAATTCTGAGGGTGACTTTGAATGCCGGTTTGGGCCATCAAATCTTGTGCAAAGTATGGACTATCATATATTGCTGGAAAGCCCAGGATGTCTACTTTCCAAAGCCGTTGAGAGCGCGCCAATTGAGCTTATGTAGCTCGAGAAAATCCACTTCGAGTGCAGGGAGGTCAGAATCCAACAGCATCTGCAGTCCTTTTCAGTCTCTGGATCAGATTTTTGCTCAGGTCCCTCAATTTCAGCCAGAAAATACCTGAAATCACAGAAAAACACACAAACTCATAGTGAAGTCCAGAAAAGTGAATTTTAACTAAAAACTAATAAAAATATACTAAGAACTCAACTAAAACTACTAAAAACATACTAAAAACAATGCCAAAAAGCGTACAAATTATCCGCTCATCACAACACCAAACTTAAATTGTTGCTTGTCCTCAAGCAACTGAAAATCAAATAAGATAAAAAGAAGAGAATATGCAATGAACTCCAAAAACATCTATGAAGATCAGAATTAATTAGATGAGCGGGACTTTTAGCTTTTTGCTTCTGAATAGTTTTGGCATCTCACTCTATCCTTTGAAATTCAGAATGATTGGCTTCTTTAGGAACTCAGAATCCAGATAGTGTTATTGATTCTCCTAGTTAAGTATGATGATTCTTGAACACAGCTACTTTATGAGTCTTGGCCGTGGCCCAAAACACTCTGTCTTCCAGTATTACCACCGGATACATACGTGCCACAGACACATAATTGGGTAAACCTTTTCAGATTGTGACTCAGCTTTGCTAGAGTCCTCAATTAGTGGTGTCCAGGGTTCTTAAGCACACTCTTTTTGCCTTGGATCACAACTTTATTTCTTTCTTTTTCTTTCCTTTTCTTTTTCTTTCGTTTTTTTTTGTATTCACTGCTTTTTCTTGCTTCAAGAATCATTTTTATGATTTTTCAGATCCTCAGTAACATGTCTCCTTTTTCATCATTCTTTCAAGAGCCAACATTCATGAACCACAAATTCAAAAGACATATACACTGTTTAAGCATACATTCAGAAAACAAAAGTGTTGCCACCACATCAAAATAATTAAACTGTTATAAAATTCAAAATTCATGCAATTCTTCTCCTTTTAAATTAAGAACATTGTTTATTTAAGAAAGGTGATGGATTCATAGGACATTCATAACTTTAAGGCATAGACACTAAGACACTAATGATCATAAGACACAAACATGGACAAACATAAAGCATAAATTTTCGAAAAACAAGAAAATAAAGAACAAGGAGATTAAAGAACGGGTCCACCTTAGTGATGGCGGCTTGTTCTTCCTCTTTAAGGTCTTATGGAGTGCTTGAGCTCCTCAATATCTCTTCCTTGTCTTTGTTGCTCCTCTCTCATGATTCTTTGATCTTCTCTAATTTCATGGAGGAGGATGGAATGTTCTTGGTGCTCCACCCTTAGTTGTCCCATGTTGGAACTCAATTCTCCTAGGGAGGTGTTCAGTTGCTCCCAATAGTTTTGTGGAGGAAAGTGCATCCCTTGAGGCATCTCAGGGATCTCATGATGAGAGGGGTCTCTTGTTTGCTCCATCCTTTTCTTAGTGATGGGCTTATCCTCATCAATGGGGATGTCTCCTTCTATGTCCACTCCAACTGAATAATAGAGGTGACAAATAAGATGAGGAATGGCTAACCTTGCCAAGGTAGAGGACTTGTCCGCCACCTTATAGAGTTCTTAGGCTATAACCTCATGAACTTCTACTTCTTCTCCAATCATGATGCTATGGATCATGATGGCTCGGTCTAGAGTAACTTCAGACCGGTTGCTAGTGGGAATGATTGAGCGTTGGATAAACTCCAACCATCCTCTAGCCACGGGCTTGAGGTCATGCCTTCTCAATTGAACCGGCTTCCCTCTTGAATCTCTCTTCCATTGGGCGCCCTCTTCACAAATGTCAGTGAGGACTTGGTCCAACCTTTGATCAAAGTTGACCCTTCTTGTGTAAGGATGTTCATCTCCTTGCATCATGGGCAAGTTGAATGCCAACCTTACATTTTCCGGACTAAGATCCAAGTATTTCCCCCGAACCATAGTAAGCCAATTCTTTGGATCCGGGTTCACACTTTGATCATGGTTCTTCGTGATCCATGCATTGGCATAGAACTCTTGAACCATTAAGATTTTGACTTGTTGAATGGGGTTGGTAAGAACTTCCCAACCTCTTCTTCGGATCTCATGTCGGATCTCCGGATATTCACTCTTTTTGAGTGAAAAAGGGACCTCGGGGATCACCTTCTTCAAGGCCACAACTTCATAGAAGTGGTCTTGATGCACCCTTGAGATGAATCTCTCCATCTCCCATGACTCGGAGGTGGAAGCTTTTGCCTTCCCTTTCCTCTTTCTAGAGGTTTCTCCGGCCTTGGATGCCATAAATGGTTATGGAAATACAAAAAGCAATGCTTTTACCACACCAAACTTAAAAGGTTTGCTCGTCCTCGAGCAAAAGAAGAAAGAAGAGAGTAGAAGAAGAAGAAAATGGAGGAGATGGAGATGGCTTTGTGTTTCGGCCAAAGGGGGAAGAAGTAGTGTTTAGGGTGTGTGAAAATGAAGGAGTGAAGATGGGTTTATATGGGGGTGAGGGGAGGGGTAGGGTTCGGCCATTACGGGTGGGTTTGGGAGGGAAAGTGGTTTGAATTTTGAATGGTGAGGTAGGTGGGGTTTTATGAAGGATGGATGTGAGTGGTAAAGAGAAAGATGGGATTTGATAGGTGAAGGGTTTTTGGGGAAGAGGTATTGAGGTGATTGGTGAATGGGTGAAGAAGAGAGAGGGTGGTGGGGTTGGTGGGGATCCTGTGGGGTCCACAGATCCTGAGGTGTCAAGGAAAAGTCATCCCTGCACCAAATGGCATGCAAAATCACGTTTTGAGCCAATTCTGGCGTTAAACGCCGGGCTGGTGCCCATTTCTGGCGTTTAATGCCAGGTTCTTGCCCTTTCCTGGCGTTTAACGCCAGTCTGGTGCCCCTTTCTGGCGTTAAACGCCCAAAATGGTGCCAGACTGGGCGTTAAACGCCCACCTGCTAGCCTTACTGGCGTTTAAACGCCAGTAAGTTCTTCCTCCAGGGTGTGCTATTTTTCTTCCTATTTTTCATTCTGTTTTTGCTTTTTCAATTGATTTTATGACTTCTCATGATCATTAACCTACAAAAAACATAAAATAACAAAAGAAAATAGATAAAATATAACATTGGGTTGCCTCCCAACAAGCGCTTCTTTAATGTCAGTAGCTTGACAAAGGGTTCTCATGGTGCCTCACAAATGATCAGAGCAATGTTGGAACCTCCCAACACCAAACTTAGAGTTTGAATGTGGGGGTTCAACACCAAACTTAGAGTTTGGTTGTGGCCTCCCTACACCAAACTTAGAGTTTGACTGTGGGGGCTCTGTTTGACTCTGATTTGAGAGAAGCTCTTCATGCTTCCTCTCCATGGTGACAGAGGGATATCCTTGAGCCTTAAACACAAAGGATTCTTCATTCACTTGAATGATCAGTTCACCTCTATCAACATCAATCACAGCCTTTGCTGTGGCTAGGAAGGGTCTGCCAAGGATGATGGTTTCATCCATGCACTTCCCAGTCTCTAGGACTATGAAATCAGCAGGGATGTAATGGTTTTCAATCTTCACCAAAACATCCTCTACAAGTCCATGAGCTTGTTTTCTTGAGTTGTCTGCCATCTCTAATGAGATTCTTGCAGCTTGCACCTCAAAGATCCCTAGCTTCTCCATTACAGAGAGAGGCATGAGGTTTACACTTGACCCTAAGTCACACAGAGCCTTCTTGAAGGTCATGGTGCCTATGGTACAAGGTATTGAAAACTTCCCAGGATCTTGTCTCTTTTGAGGTAATTTCTGCCTAGACAAGTCATCCAGTTCTTTGGTGAGCAAAGGGGGTTTCATCCTCCCAAGTCTCATTTCCAAATAACTTGTCATTTAGCTTCATGATTGCTCCAAGGTGTTTGGCAACTTGCTCTTCAGTGACATACTCATCCTCTTCAGAGGAAGAATACTCATCAGAGCTCATGAAGGGCAGAAGTAAGTCCAATGGAATCTCTATGGTCTCATTTTGAGCCTCAGATTCCCATGGTTCCTCATTTGGGAACTCAGTGGAGGTCAGTGCACGCCCATTGAGGTCTTCCTCAGTGGCGTTCACTTCCTCTCCTTCCTCTCCAAATTCGGCCATGTTGATGGCCTTGCACTCTCCTTTTGGATTTTCTTCTGTGTTGCTTGGAAGAGTACTTGGAGGGAGTTCAGTAACTTTCTTGCTCAGCTGTCCCACTTGTGCCTCCAAATTCCTAACGGAGGACCTTGTTTCAGTCATGAAACTTTGAGTGGTCTTGATTAGATCAGAGACCATGGTTGCTAAGTCAGAGGGGTTCTGCTTAGAATTCTCTGTCTGTTGCTGAGAAGATGATGGAAAAGGCTTGCTATTGCCAAACCTGTTTCTTCCACCATTATTGTTGTTGAAACCTTATTGAGGTCTCTCTTGATTCTTCCATGAGAAATTTGGATGATTTCTCCATGAAGAATTATAGGTGTTTCCATAGGGTTCTCCTAGGTAATTCACCTCTTCCATTGAAGGGTTCTCAGGATCATAAGCTTCTTCTTCAGATGAAGCATCCTTAGTACTGCCAGGTGCACTTTGCATTCCATACAGACTTTGAGAAATCAGATTGACTTGTTGAGTCAATATTTTATTCTGAGCCAGAATGGCATTCAGAGTATCAATCTCAAGAACTCCTTTCTTCTGATTTGTCCCATTGTTCACAGGATTCCTTTCAGAAGTGTACATGAATTGGTTATTTGCAACCATTTCAATTAGCTCTTGAGCTTCTGTAGGCGTCTTCTTCAGATGAAGAGATCCTCTAGCTGAGCTATCCAAAGACATCTTGGATAGTTCAGAGAGACCATCATAGAAAATACCTATGATGCTCCATTCAGAAAGCATATCAGATGGACACTTTCTGATCAATTGTTTGTATCTTTCCCAAGCTTCATAGAGGGATTCTCCATCCTTCTGTTTGAAGGTTTGGACTTCCACTCTAAGCTTACTCAATTTTTGAGGTGGAAAGAACTTTGCCAAGAAGGCATTGACTAGCTTTTCCCATGAGTCCAGGCTTTCTTTAGGTTGTGAGTCCAACCTTGTCCTAGCTCTGTCTCTTACAGCAAAAGGGAATAGCATAAGTCTGTAGACCTCAGGGTCAACCCCATTAGTCTTGACAGTGTCACAGATTTGCAAGAATTCAGCTAAGAACTGATGAGGATCTTCCAATGGAAGTCCATGGAACTTGCAATTCTGTTGCATTAGAGAAACTAATTGAGGCTTAAGCTCAAAGTTGTTTGCTCCAATGGCAGGGATAGAGATGCTTCTCCCATAGAAGTCGGGAGTAGGTGCAGTAAAGTCACCCAGCACCTTCCTTGCATTGTTTGCATTGTTGTTGTTTTCGGCTGCCATGTCTTCTTCTTTGAAGATTTCTGTTAGGTCCTCTGCAGAGAGTTGTGCCTTAGCTTCTCTTAGCTTTCGCTTCAAGGTCCTTTCAGGTTCAGGGTCAGCTTCAACAAGAATGCTTTTGTCTTTGTTCCTGCTCATATGAAAGAGAAGAGAACAAGAAAATATGGAATCCTCTATGTCACAGTATAGAGATTCCTTGAGGTGTCAGAGGAACAGAATAATAGAAGAAAGAGGTAGAAGAATTCGAACTTAATCAGATAGAGTTCGAATTGTGCATTGAGACGGAGTGGTACTCCATAAATAGAAGGATGTGAGAAGAGGGGAAGAGAATTTTCGAAAATTAATTAAAAAGATTTTAAAAAAACATTTTGAAAAATTGATTGATAATTTTCGAAAACTAAAAGTGGAAAAGGAATCAAGTGATTTTTGAAAAAGATGTTGAAATTAGAAATCAAAAAGATATGATTGAAAACTAATTTGAAAAAGATGTGATTAAAAAAAAGATATGATTAAAATGATATGATTTGAAAACAATTTTAAAAAGATTTGATTTTAAAAATTAATGACTTGCCTAACAAGAAAAGATATGATTCAAACATTAAACCTCTCTCAACAGAAAAGGCAACATACTTGAAATGTTGAATCAAATCATTAATTGTTAGCAAGTATCTTTGAAAAAGGAAAGAAATTGATTTTGAAAACATTTGATTGAAAAGATATGATTTGAAAAAGATTTGATTTTGAAAAACTTTGAAAACTTGAAAAAAAATTGATTTGAAAACAAAATCCTCCCCCTTGTGCCATCCTGGCGTTAAACGCCCAGAATGGTGCACATTCTGGCGTTTAACGCCCAATGCACTACCTTTTTGGGCGTTAAACGCCCAACCAGGTACCCTGGCTGGCGTTTAAACGCCAGTCTGTCCTTCTTCACTGGGCGTTTTGAACGCCCAGCTTTTTCTGTGTAATTCCTCTGATGCATGTTCTGAATCTTCAGTTCCCTGTACTATTGACTTGAAAATAGAACCAAGATCAAATAAACAATGCATGCAAGACACCAAACTTAAAATTAGACACTAGACTCAAACAAGAAACATAAAATATTTTTTGTTTTTTATGATTTTGAAATTTTTTTGTGCTTTTTCGAAAATTATATGGAAATAGAAAATGAAGGTTTCAGAATTCTTAATTTGGATTCCAGGAATCATTGCAATGCTAGTCTAAGACTCCGGTCCAGGAATTAGACATGGCTTCACAGCCAGCCAAGCTTTCAAAGAAAGCTTCGGTCCAAAACACTAGACATGGCCAATGGCCAGCCAAGCCTTAGCAGATCATTGCTCCAATAGCAAGATTGATAGAGATCAACAAGCTCTTGTGATGATAAGTTGAAACCTCGGTCCAATAAGATTAGACATGGCTTCACAGCCAGCCAGACTTCAACAGATCATCATAAAACTCTAGAATTCATTCTTAAGAACTCTGAAAAATACCTAATCTAAGCAACAAGATGAACCGTCAGTTGTCCATACACAAAACAATCCCCGGCAACGGCGCCAAAAACTTGGTGCACGAAATTGTGATCACTACAACTCAAATAATCCCTAGTAATGGCTCCAAAGACTTGGTGCTCAATACCATGGCATAAACACAACTCCGCACAACTAACCAGCAAGTGCACTGGGTCGTCCAAGTAATAAACCTTACGCGAGTAAGGGTCGATCCCACGGAGATTGTTGGTATGAAGCAAGCTATGGTCACCTTGTAAATCTTAGTCAGGCAGACTCAAATGGGTATAGATGATGAATGAATAAAACATAAAGATAAAGATAGAGATACTTATGTATATCATTGGTGAGAGCTTCAGATAAGCGTATGAAGATGCTTTCCCTTCCGTCTCTCTGCTTTCCTACTGTCTTCATCCAATCCTTCTTACTCCTTTCCATGGCAAGCTTATGCAAGGGTTTCACCGTTGTCAGTGGCTACCTCCCATCCTCTCAGTGGAAATGTTCAACGCACCCTGTCATGGCACGGCTATCCATCTGTTGGTTCTCGGTCAGGCCGGAATAGAATCCATTGATTCTTTTGCGTCTGTCACTAACGCCCCGCCTGCTAGGAGTTTGAAGCACGTCACAGTCATTCAATCAGTGAATCCTACTCAGAATACCACAGACAAGGTTAGACCTTCCGGATTCTCTTGAATGCCGCCATCAGTTCTTGCCTATACCACGAAGACTCTGATCTCACGGAATGGCTGGCTCGTTTGTCAGGCGAGCACTCGGTTGTCAGGCGATCAACCATGCATCATGTATCAGAAATCCAAGAGATATTCACCCAATCTAAGGTAGAACGGAGGTGGTTGTCAGTCACACGTTCATAGGTGAGAATGATGATGAGTGTCACGGATCATCACATTCATCAAGTTGAAGAACAAGTGATATCTTGGACAAAGAACAAGCGGAATTGAATAGAAGAACAATAGTAATTGCATTAATACTCGAGGTACAGCAGAGCTCCACACCTTAATCTATGGTGTGTAGAAACTCCACCGTTGAAAATACATAAGAACAAGGTCTAGGCATGGCCGTGAGGCCAGCCTCCCAATGATCTAAGATAGCATAAGAACAAAGATAGCTACCAAGATATCTAAATACAATAGTAAAAGGTCCTACTTATAGAGAACTAGTAGCCTAAGGTTTACAGAGATGAGTAAATGACATAAAAATCCACTTCCGGGCCCACTTGGTGTGTGCTTGGGCTGAGCAATGAAGCATTTTCGTGTAGAGACTCTTCTTGGAGTTAAACGCCAGCTTTTGTGCCAGTTTGGGCGTTTAACTCCCATTTTGGTGCCAGTTCCGGCGTTTAACGCTGGGAATTCTGAGGGTGACTTTGAACGTCGGTTTGGGCCATCAAATCTTGAGCAAAGTATGGACTATCATATATTGCTGGAAAGCCCAGGATGTCTACTTTCCAACGCCGTTGAGAGCGCGCCAATTGGGTTTCTGTAGCGCCAGAAAATCCTCTTCGAGTTCAGGGAGGTCAGAATCCAACAGCATCTGCAGTCCTTTTCAGTCTCTGGATCAGATTTTTGCTCAGGTCCCTCAATTTCAGCCAGAAAATACCTGAAATCACAGATAAACACACAAACTCATAGTGAAGTCCAGAAAAGTGAATTTTAACTAAAAACTAATAAAAATATACTAAGAACTCAACTAAAACTACTAAAAACATACTAAAAACAATGCCAAAAAGCGTACAAATTATCCGCTCATCAATGGCCCGATCCACAGTAACTTTAGATCGGTTGTTAGTGGGGATGATGGAGCATTGAATGAACTCCAACCATCCTCTAGCCACAGGCTTGAGGTCCAGTCTTCTCAGTTGAACCGGCTTGCCTTTGGAGTCTCTTTTCCATTGAGCTCCTTCCACACATATGTCCATAAGGACTTGGTCCAACCTTTGATTAAAGTTGACCCTTCTAGTGTAGGGGCGTGCATCTCCTTGCATCATGGATAAGTTGAATGCCAACCTCACACTTTCCGGACTAAAATCTAAGTATTTCCCCCGAACCATTGTAAGATAATTGTTTGGATTCAGGTTCACACTTTGATCATGGTTCCTAGTGATCCATGCATTGGCATAGAATTCTTGAACCATTAAGATTCTGACTTGTTGAATGGGGTTGGTTAGAACTTTCCAACCTCTTCTTTGGATCTCATGTCGGATCTCCAGATACTCATTTTTCTTGAGCTTGAAAGGGACCTCAGGGATCACCTTCTTCTTGGCCACAACATCATAGAAGTGGTCTTGATGGTCTTTGGAGATGAATCTTTCCATCTCCCATGACTCGGAGGTGGAAGCTTTTGTCTTCCCTTTCCTTTTTCTAGAGGATTCTCCGGCCTTAGGTGCCATGAATGGTAATGGAAAAACAAAAAGCTTATGCTTTTACCACACCAAACTTAAAATATTGCTCGCCCTCGAGCAAGAGAAGAAAGAAAAGAAGAAGAAGAAGAAGAATATGGAGGAGATGGGGAGAGGTGTATTCGGCCAAGAAGGAGAAGAGAGGTTTGTGTTGTGTGAAAATTAAGTAGAATGGAGGGGTTTATATAGGGAAGTGAGAGAGGGTAGGTTCGGCCATTTAGGGTGGGTTTGGGTGGGAAAAATTTTTGAATTTTGAAGGTAGGTGGGGTTTATGGGGAAGAGTGGAAGGATGTGAGTGGTGAAGGGGGTAATTAGGAAGAGAGATTGAGGTGATTGGTGAAGGGTTTTTTGGGAAAGTGTGTTATAGGATCAATTAGGAGGTAAGGTGGGAATATGTTAGGTGGGGATCCTGTGGGGTCCACAGATCCTGAGATGATCCTGTGGGGTCCACAGATCCTGAGGTGTCAAGGATTTACATCCCTGCACCAATTAGGCATGTAAAATTCCTTAGCATACCATTCTGGCGTTTAAACGCCGAAGTGGTGCACGTTCTGGGCGTTCAACGCCCATGTGTAGCATGTTTCTGGCGTTGAACGCCAGTTCCATGCTTGTTACTGGCGTTCAGCGCCAGCTTTCCTCAGGGCACATTCCTGGTGTCCAAACGACAGGACGTTGCTTGCTTCTGGCATTCAGTGCCAGATCCATGCTCTGTTCTGGCGTTGAATGCCAGCCAGATGCTCCTTACTGGCGTTTAAATGCCAGTAAGTCCTTCCTCCAGGGTGTGATTTTTCTTCTGCTGTTTTTGATTCTGTTTTTAATTTTAGTAATTTTTTCGTGACTCCACATGATCATGAACCTAATAAAACACAAAATAACAATAAAATAAAAATAAAATTAGATAAATAAAAATTGGGTTGCCTCCCAACAAGCGCTTCTTTTAATGTCAATAGCTTGACAGTGGGCTCTCTTGGAGCCACAAAGGTGATCAGGTCAATGTTGTGAACTCCCAACACCAAACTTAGAGCACTTCTTTCTAAACCACTTCATTTACAGTTGGGTTCAACCTCCTTTGTTGCTATCTTGAGGGTTTGGCATCCTCTTCAAGTAAGATTTTAAGCATGCAAATTGAAGGACTGATCCCCTTTAAATTTGAAAGTGTCCATCCTATGGCATCCTTGTGTTGTCTCAGCATTTGGATAAGTTCCTCTTCTTGTTCCTTACTCAGACTTGAATTTATGATTACTGGGTAAGTATTGTTAGCACCCAGATATGCATACTTCAAGCTGGGTGGTAAAGCTTTCAGCTCTAGTTTTGGTGACTCTGCATCTTTGTTGTCTGTGGTAGTTGGCATGATTGAGTTCCTCATGGTTGCTTGTGGTAGTTTTCCATCTAGTGCTTGCTCTAGCTCAATGTTTTCTTCACATTGTTCTTCTCCCATGACTTCTTGAACTATCTATTCCATGGTATAACCAGCATGCATTCTCCTATGGGTTCCTTGGGGTAACTCATTGCTTTAAAGACGTTGAAGACCATTTTCTCGTCATGCAATCTCAAGACTAGTTCCCCTTTCTACACGTAAATGATGGTCCAGCAGTAGCTAGAAATGGTCTTCCTAGGATAATTGATGTGTTGGCCTCTTCTTCCATGTCCAGCACAACAAAATCAGCAGGGAAAATGAACTCTCCCACTTTCACTAGCAAGTCTTCCTCCACCCCATGTGGAAACTTAAATATTCTGTCAGCCAATTGGAGTGCCATTCTTATTGGCTTGGCTTCCTCAATCTTCATCCTTCTCATCATGGTTAGGGACATAAGATTTATGCTAGCTCCCAAATCACACAAAGCTTTCTCAATAGTGATGTCCCCTATGATGTAGGGGATTTGAAAACTCCCTGGGTCTTTCAGCTTTTGAGGTAACTTCTTCTGTATGATAGCGCTGCACTCCTCAGTCAATACTATGGTTTTTTTTGCCTCCCAGTTCCTCTTTTTGGTTATAAGCTCCTTCAAGAACTTGGCATAGAGTGGCATTTGTTCTAATGCCTCAGCAAATGGTATGTTGATTTGGAGCCTCTTAAAGATCTCTAGGAACTTGGAAAACTGCCCATCCTTCCCATTTTTCTCAGTCTTTGCGGGTATGGTGCCTTTGGCACATAGGGCTTCAAAACTAGTTTTGGTGGAGGTGAAGCTGGAATCTCCCCTTCATCCTCATTCCCATATTTTGGTGCAACCTCTTCATGATTATCTTTGCTTGGGGTTCTTTCCTCTACAACCTTCCCACTTCTTAGAGTTATGTCTTTGCATTCCCCTCTTGGGTTAGGTATCACTGGGAAATATGTGTGCGGAAAGTGGGATTTGCTTGGATAAAATCCCCACTTGTGCTTCTAACTTTGAGATTGCTGCACCTTGATTTTTCAGATTTGACCTGTATTCCTCTTGATTAGCATCTATCCTTCTAACAATTTGTGCTTGTCTGTCCATGAGGAAGGAGACTGCCCCTGAAATTTGGGATGACAGTTGTGCTATTGCAGCCTCCGTCCTCTCAAAGTTACTCTTGATTTCGCATGGTTGCATAGTTGAGGATGGTGCATCTTGATTGAGGTTGTTGTGTATGAGTTGGTTGTTATGGTATGATGTGTTTTGTGAGTTATGGTAGGGTCTATGGTTCCCTGTTTGATGGTTGGGGTTATGGTTGGGATGCTGATTTGATGGATAAAGCTTGTTGTGGTCCTAGTTGTGGTTTTGTTGATTTCCCTACCCAAAGTTTGAGTGGTTCTTCCAACCTGGGTTGTATGTCTTAGAGTGTGGGTCATATGGTGTTCTGGATGAATTGTGCACATAATTAGCTTGTTCCCATTCACCTTCAAATTCTGATGCATTACCTTCTTGTTGAGGAGTTTGGTCTTGAATGACTGAGGCTTGGTTGGCCTCCATCCTCTTGGTTAAGGCTGTTATTTGAGCTGCAATTGCCTTGTTCTGAGCTAACAAAGCATCTACAGAGTTGAGTTCTAGCACTCCCTTTTTCTGAGTCCTTTTTGAGGCATAGAAATACTCATTTCAGCTACAGTCTCAATGACATCTATGGCCTCTTCGATGATTTTCTTTTTGTTAAGTGAGCCTCTTGAAGAATGATCCACTACCTTCTTTGCTTCATAGGATAGTCCCTCATAAAAGATATGTAGTTGTACCCACTCATTGAACATTTCCGGTGGGCATCTTCTTGTCAGATCTTTGAATCTCTCACAGGCCACATAGAGTGTTTCTCCATCTTGTTGTCTGAAGGTTTGCACCTCAGCTCTTAGCCTATTAATTCTTTATGGAGGGTAAAATCTTGCAAGGAATCTGTTCACGACCTCCTCCCATGTAGTTAGGCTATCCTTAAGGAATGATTCCAACCACTTTGCTGCCTTATCTCTGAGTGAGAAAGGGAACAAAAGTAGTTTGTAGATGTCAGGGTGTACCCCAATGGACTTTACAGTATCACATATCCTAAAAAATGTGCTGAGATGTTGATTAGGATCTTCTTGGGCACTTCCTCCATATAAGCAATTATTCTGAACAAGTATAATAAGCTGAGGCTTCAGCTCAAAATTATTGGCATGAATTATTGGCTTTAGGATGCTGCTGGCACAATTCCCTGGATTTGGGTTGATGTAGGAGCCTAAGACTCTCCTTTTTTGCCCATCATGATTGACTGGGCCTCCCCTGGCATGGTTATGAACTTCTTCCTCATGATGATTCTCCATATTCTCCTCCATATTTGTTTCAAAATACTCTTCCTCTTCCTCAGCACCAACGACTCTCTTCCCTCTTGCTTCCCTCTGTAATCTAAAGAGGGTCCTCTCAGGTTCAGAATCAAAGGAAGTTAAAGCTCCGCTTCTCCTACCTGTCATACAACCAATCAAGGCAACAGGCAAGAAAGAAAGTGGATGAAGAAATTACTATTGTTAGAGTAGTTGTTAGTGTGAGTGGTGCAATTGATCAAACAGTTAGAAGAGTGGAACTATGGATAATTAAAGAAGAATAAAATAGAGCTCAAAATAAAAATAAAAAAAATTGCTAAATAAAATAAATTAAAATAACAAGGAAATTAAATTGCTTAATCTAGCTCTCCAATCAATTTAATCACTGTCAAATTTAAGCCAATCCCCGACAACGGCGCCACAAAACTTGATGACCAGAATTCACTACCCCTTTTTTAAAAATTAGTGAATTAGTTCTTTTGGAAAGCGCACCAAAATTATCGCGAAGTAATAACCCACAGTGGAGTGGGATCGTATCCACAGAGATTGGCAAATTCGAGCAGTTTTAATTGATTGATGAATTAGTCAAGCGGACCTATAAGATTGTGAAGTGCATAATTGTAAATGACACAAATATAAATGACTAGAATGTAAATAAAAGCAATAAAGTGCAGAAATGGAAATTGCAGAATGTAAAGTGCTGAATCATAAATGACTTGAATGTAAATGGGAGTGGGGAATTGCTGAATGTAAAATTAAGCTGTAAAGAAATGGATAGATAAGAATGAGGAAATTCATTGAGATTGGGAGATGTTGTCTCTTTGGATCAAATCTAGCTTATATCCTCTTCAATTATGCAACTAATTGACCTCTTGGCAATCATGATTGATTGAGCCCCAATCCCTTGGTGACTCAATCTCTTAGATCTTGATCAATAGCCAATTCCTTGGTCTAATTGCTCATGAAGAGAGATATGCTTGGTCCCTGATTATACCACACACCCTCATAGGTCTAGGTATAGGGGGGATTATATGTCACGTATCCCATCACCAAAACCCAGATTCTACTCAAGTGTGAGAAGGGATTTAAAGCATGGTTTCATATTTCCTTTCCCAAGGTTCTCATGAAACCCAATTGCATTCAATCTCTTTCCCAAGATAATTGAACACTAAGCATTAAGAATGAAATTCCTTCTAGCAAATCAAGAGAAGATGAAGAGAAGAAGAATTTCACTATTATCAATCCATCAAGTACAACAGAGCTTCCTTTCTCAATGAGAGGGAAGTTAGCTATTCATAGCTTGAAAAGTACTCAAAAGTGGAGTCTAAAACTGGATCTAGAACTAACTGCTTAACCCCTCTTCAGTACTCCTTGGGGGTATTTATACTACTCCTAGTAAAATTAAAATAATTACAAAAGTGAAAAAGGGAAAATTACATTTTAGAGGGAAAGAAAACACTCAATAAGCGTGACTCCTTAGCTGGCGTGTGGCTGGCGCTTCACCGGCGTGTCACATGCCCTTCAAAATAGCTTGGCATGCCACGCTCAATCCTTCAAGTGGCACGCTCGTCCCTTTATTAACCTTGGCGTGCCACGCCTTCAAACTCAAGTGGCACGCCATAGTGGAATTCTTGTGTTGGCATGCCACGCCTTCGAGCTCAAGTGGCACGCCCTTTGCTTTTTCCACTTTCCTTTGCCTCCGGAAACTTGAACTAGCGTGGCGCGCCTAGGGTCTAGCGTGCCATGGCCTTGTTGTGTGCTTGGCTAAGCTCCTCTAGAAAGTTGCACTAGCGTGGCAGGCCTAGGATCTGGCGTGCCATGCCCCTTTGTGAGTGAGTGGTTCCTCTGTTTGGCGTGCCACGCCACGAACTCAAATGGCACGCCCCAATGCTTCTTTGTCTTCTGAATGGAACTGGCATGCCACGCCTGGTTGCTCAAGTGGCACGCCGAAGTGAAGAATAGCGGATGGCATGCCACGCCTTCGATACCAAGCGGCACGCCCCATGTAATTGGCCTCTTCCATCCTCTCTGGAAACTTACACCAGCGTGCCACGCCTAAAGATTCGGCGTGCCACGCCCATGATCTTGTCTTGCTCCAGTAATTGGCATGCCACGCCTCGACCTTCAAGTGGCATGCCTAAGTGACATGCTCGGATTGGCGTGCCACGCCTTCGACTCCAAGTGGCACGCCCAGTCTTCAATTGCCATCAGTCCTTTCTCTGGATCATTGTACCAGCGTGCCACGCCGTGCTACTCAAGTGGCATGTCCATGTATTTGTGCACTCTTCAAGCCTGGCGTGCCACGCCTGGGTCTTCAAGTGGCATGCCAGAGTGACTTTTTGGAGCTGGCGTGCCACGCCTTTGACACCAACTGGCATGCCATAGTGGAGGTTCTTCATGAGATGGTGAGTTGGCGTGCCACGTCTTCGACTTCAAGTGGCACGTCTATAGTAGTTGATGGGTCAGGCGTGCCATGCCCAACCTGGCGCGCCACGCCCACATGCATGCTTGGATTTTCCTTCTGGAATTTAGTACTGGTGTGCCACGCTTAGCCCCTGGCGTGCCACACCAGTGCATTTTTGTGGCGTTTGCCCCCAAGTGGCACGCCAGTTTCACACGCCCAGCTTCTTATTTGTCTTCTTCCCATTCTTGATGCCTTTTTCACCTGAAATTCAGCACAACTCATCTCAAAGTAGTGTACCATAATATTCACCAAATAATGCATGAATTGTACTGATCAAATGAGATTTGTGCTCTCTTATGGTCTTCTTTATGCAATAAAGAAGAGTAGATGATGCAAGTCATCAAAGAAGCATAAAAGCATTCAAGCAATTGTGAAATTGGGTAATGCACGGACATTGATTAATGTGTAAGTAAACTTAGTGAACAAGATGGTATATGAAACTTACATAACAATCAAGGACACATATTGGAGTTGTTGCAACACTTAAGTGACACAGAGATTAAACACTTGGATGCTATGGAACTTAAGAAAAAGAAAATAGAAGTGGAAATCAATCACATAGCAAGCATGGTCCACAAAGCTTTACAAGGCTAAAAAATATGTCACCAGATAAGCTTTCGATCCAATTTCACAATTCTAAAATATCTCAATGCATCAAATAAGTGATGTGAATAAGGGTAAATCATAGACAAGCATCACCTAAAAAAATGCAATGATAATATACAATTTCCTAGCAATGGATGATGAATGCATGGTGGCCAAAACATGCAATTCAAAAGAGTTAAGAAGCTTAAAGGCAATGTAACATGTACTTGGTGTTCACAAACATTAAGCATTAAGAACCCAAAACCAAGTGACAAAACATAACCTCAACAATTGAATCAAACAATGACAATCAAAGAGAATTATGCTAAAATAGCATCAGTTAATATTAAGCAGGAATAAACGACAAACAAAATTAATAATCCAACACATATAATGAAAACTTAAACTAATTAAACAAGTAACTAACTAACTAAAAGAAATGGTTATGGATGGTGTTTGGTAGTGTTAGATTATGATTGAAGGGTGGAAAGAGAATAGAAGAAGGAAAGAAATGGAAAGAGGATAAGAAAAGGTGGATGAAACAGGGCAACCCACACATGCGCGTCATGTACGCGTAAGCGTGGATTGATAAAATGGTAGCGACGCGTATGCGCGGTTGACGCATACGCGTGCATGGCAAAGCAGAGAGTCGAAGCGTACGCGCGAAGCACGCGTACGCGTGGGTTGACTTGTGCCTCAGACACAAGTCTGGCACACTCTAAGCATAACTCTCTGGTTTTTAGCTAGGAGGTGAAACTTCTGGATCCACGCGTGCGCGTCATGTACGCGTGCGCACGGATGGTCGAAAATGCTTGGGTGACGCGTACGCGTGGGTGACGCGTACGCGTGGGTGACGCGTACGCGTGGGTGACGCGTACGCGTGGGTTGGTGCTCTATTTTTCAAAATTTTTCTATGTTTTGCACCAAACCAAGCATCCCAAACCTCCAAACAGCTACCAAAACATCATAAAACCTTATTTAACATACTAGACTCCCAATTAAAATTAACTAACCAAACAAAATATGAAATTAACCCTATTTTGCCAATATGTACAAAAGAGAAAAATGAAAAGATGTTACCTTGGTGGGGTGTCCAAAAACTTGGTAGACGAAATTGTGATTCATACTTAAATTGTTGTTCAAAATTGATTGTCCCAGGTAATGGCCCCAAAAACATGGTGCTCAATACTATGGTCTAAACATAATTTCACAACTTTGCTCAACTAACCAGCAAGTGCACTCAGTCTCAAGCTTTTCACTTGGACCTGCATGCCACAAGCACATGGTTAGGGACAGCTTGAATTTGCCGCTTTGGCCTGGATTTTATTTCCTTGGGCCCTCCTATCCATTGATGCTCAAAGCCTTAGATCCTTTTTACCCTTGACTTTTGGTTTTAAGGGCTATTGGCTTTTTCTGCTTGCTTTTTCTTTTTCTTTCTATTTTTTTTCGCCAAATTTTTTTTCGCAAGCTTTTGCTTTTTTACTGCTTTTTCTTGCTTCAAGAATCAATTTCATGATTTTTCAGATTGTCAATAACATTCTCTTTGTTCATCATTCTTTCACGAGCCATCAATTTTAACATTCATAAACAACAAGATCAAAATTATGCAGTGTTCAAGCATTCATTCAGAAAACAAAAAGTATTGTCACCACATCAATATAATTAAACTAAATTCAAGGATAATTTCGAAATTCATGTACTTCTTGTTCTTTTGTTTTAAAAACATTTTTCATTTAAGAGAGGTGAAGGATTTATGGAATTATTTATAGCCTTAAGACATAGTTACTAAATACTAATGATCATGTAACAAAGACACAACATAGATGACATAATAAGCATAAAAAAAACCGAAAAACAGAAAAATAAGAACAAGGAATGAATCCACCTTAGTGATGATGGCGCTTTCTTCTTGAAGAACCAATGATGTCCATGAGTTCTTCTATGTCTCTTCCTTGCCTTTGTTGCTCCACCCTCATTGCTCTTTGATCTTCTCTAATTTCATGGAGAATGATGGAGTGCTCTTGATGTTCCACCCTTAATTGATCCATATTGTAACTCAAATCTTCTAGAGAAGTGTTCCACCCTTCTTTGGATCTCATGTCGGATCTCCGGAAACTCATTTTTCTAGAGCTTGAAAGGGACCTCAGGGATCACCTTCTTCTTGGCCACAACATCATAGAAGTGGTCTTGATGGGCTTTGGAGATGAACCTTTCCATCTCCTATGACTCAGAGGTGGAAGCTTTTGTCTTCCCTTTCCCTTTTCTAGAGGTTTATCCGGCCTTAGGTGCCATCAATGGTAATGGAAAAACAAAAAGCTTATGCTTTTACCACACCAAACTTAGAATATTGCTTGCCCTCGAGCAAGTGAAGAAAGAAAAGAAGAAGAAGAAGAGAAAATATGGAGGAGAGTGGAGAAAGGTGTATTCGGCCAAGGTATAGGAGAGGGAGTTGTGTTGATGGATGTGAGTGGTGAAAGAGGTAATTGGGAAGAGAGATTTAGGTGATCGGTGAAGGGTTTTGGGGAAGAGTGTTTATTGGAAAGAGAGGATGAATGTTGAGAAGAGGGGAGAATATGGTAGGTGGGAATCCTGTGGGGTCTACAGATCCTGAGATGATCCTGTGGGGTCCACAGGTCCTGAGGTGTCAAGGATTTACATCCCTGCACCAATTAGGCATGTAAAATGCCTTTGCATGTAATTCTGGCATTTAAACACCGAAGTGATGCATGTTCTGGGCGTTCAACGCCCATGTACATCATGTTTCTGGCGTTGAACGCCAGTTCCATGCTTGTTTCTGGCGTTGAACGCCAGTTCCATGCTTGTTTTTGGCGTTCAGCGCCAGCTCTCCTCAGGGTGCATTCCTGGCGTTTAAACGCCATGATGTTGCTTGTTTCTAGCATTCAACGCAAGATTCATGCTCTGTTCTGGCGTTGAACGCCAACCAGATGCTCCTTACTAGCGTTTAAACGTTATTAAGTCCTTCCTCCAGGGTGTGATTTTTCTTTTGCTATTTTTGATTCTGTTTTTAATTTTAATATTTTTTTCGTGACTCCACATGATGATGAACCTAATAAAACATAAAAGAACAATGAAAATAAAATAAAATTAGATAAATAAAAATTGGGTTGCCTCCCTATAAGCGCTTCTTTAATGTCAATAGCTTGACAGTGGGCTCTCACGGAGCCACACAGGTGATCAGGTCAATGTTGTATAGTCCCAGCACCAAACTTAGAGTTTGGATGTGGGGATTCAACACCAAACTTAGAGTTTGGCCGAGCCTTCTCAACACCAAACTTAGAGTTTAATTGTGGGGGCTTTGTTTGACTCTGTACTGAGAGAAGCTTTTCATGCTTCCTCTCCATTGTTAAAGAAGAAGATCCTTGAGTCTTAAACACAAGGTAGTCCCCATTCAATTGAAGGACTAATTCTCCTCTGTTTACATCTATCACAGCTCCTGCTGTGGCAAGGAAAGGTCTTCCAAGGATGATGCATTCATCCTCCTCCTTCCTAGTGTCTAGGATTATGAAATCAATAGGGATGTAAAGGCCTTCAACCTTTACCAACACGTCTTCTACCAATCCATAAGCTTGTCTTACTGACTTGTCTGCCATTTGTAATGAGAATAAGGCAGGCTGTACCTCAATGATCCCCAGCTTCTCTATTACAGAGAGTGGCATAAGATTGATGCCTGACCCCAGGTCACACAAAGCTTTTTCAAAGGTCATGGTGCCTATGGTACAGGGTATTAAGAATTTACCAGGATCTTGTTTCTTTTGAGGTAAAGTTTGCTGAACCCAGGTATCTAGTTCACTAATGAGCAAGGGAGGTTCACCTTCCCAAGTCTCATTACCAAATAACTTGGCATTCAGTTTCATGATAGCTCCTAGATATTGAGTAACTTGCTCTCCAATTACAGCTTCATCCTCTTCAGAGGAAGAATAGTCTTCAGAGCTCATGAATGGCAGAAGGAGGTTTAATGGGATCTCTATGGTCTCTATATGAGCCTCAGATTCCCTTGGATCCTCAATAGGGAACTCCTTCTTGCTTGAGGGACGTCCCATGAGGTATTCCTCATTGGGATTCATGTCCTCTCCTTCTTCTCTAGGTTTGGCCATGTTGATTATATCAATGGCCTTGCACTCTCTCTTTGGATTCTCTTCTTTATTGCTTGGGAGAGTACTAGGAGGAGTTTCAGTTATTTTCTTACTCAGCTGGCCCACTTGTGCCTCCAGATTTCTGATGGAGGACCTTGTTTCACTCATGAAACTTAAAGTGGCCTTAGACAGATCAGAGACCAAATTTGCTATGTTAGAGGTACTCTGTTCATAATTCTCTGTCTGTTGCTGAGAAGATGATGGATAAGGCTTGATATTGCTGAGCCTATTTCTTCCACCATTATTAAAGCCTTATTGAGGCTTTTGTTGATCCTTCCATGAGAAATTTGGATGATTTCTCCAAGAAGAATTATAGGTGTTTCCATAAGGTTCACCCATGTAATTTACCTCTACCATTGCAGGGTTCTCAGGATCATAAGCTTCTTCTTCAGAAGGTGCCTCTTTAGTACTGTTGGATGCATTTTGCCATCCATTCAGACTTTGAGAAATCATGTTGACTTGTTGAGTCAACATTTTGTTCTGAGCCAATATGGCATTCAGAGCATCAATTTCAAGAACTCCCTTCCTCAGAGGCGTCCCATTATTCAAGGAATTCCTCTCAAAAGTGTACATGAATTGGTTATTTGCAACCATTTCAATAAGTTCTTGAGCCTCTGCAGGCATTTTCTTTAGGTGAATAGATCCACCTACAGAATGGTCCAGTGACATCTTAGAGAAGTCAGATAGACCATAATAGAATATATCTATCATGGTCCATTCTGAAAACATGTCAGAAGGACATCTTTTGGTCATCTACTTATATCTTTCCCAAGCTTCATAGAAGGATTCACCATCTTTTTGTTTGAAGGTCTAAACATCCATTCTAAGCTTGCTCAGCTTTTGAGGAGGAAAGAACTTAGCCAAGAAGGCCGTGACCAGCTTATCCCAGGAGTCCAGGCTATCTTTAGGTTGAGTGTCCAACCATGCTCTAGCTCTGTCTCTTACAGCAAAAGGGAAAAGCATGAGCCTGTAGACTTCAGGATCTACTCCATTAGTCTTGACAGTCTCACAGATCTGCAAGAACTCAGTTAAGAACTGGTAGGGATCTTCTGATGGAAGTCCATAAAACTTGCAGTTTTGTTGCATTAGAGCAACTAATTGAGGTTTCAGCTTAAAATTGTTTGCTCCAATGGCAGGAATTAAGATGCTTCTTCCATCAAATTTGGACGTGGGTTTAGTATAATCACCAAGCATCCTCCTTGCATCATTATTGTTAGGTTCGGCTGCCATCTCCTTTTCTTATTTGAAAATTTCAGCAAGGTTGTCTCTGGATTGTTGTAATTTAGCTTCTCTTAATTTCCTCTTCAAAGTCCTTTCAGGTTCAGGATCAGCTTCAACAAGAATGCCTTTTTCCTTGTTCCTGCTCATATGAGAAAGAAGAGAACAGAAAAGGAAGAGGAATCCTCTATGTCACAGTAAAGAGGTTCCTTATTATTAGTAGAAGAAGAAAGGGAATAAGAGTGAAGAAGAATGGAGAATCCAAACACAAGGGTGAAGATAGAGGCAGTGATTTGAGATGAAGAGAAGTGTTAGTGAATAAATAAATAAATCGAAGAAGAGGAGAGGGAAGGAATTTCGAAAATAAATTTTGAAAAAGTAGTTAGTGATTTTCGAAAATTAAAGGTGAGATAGAATTAAAATTAAAATTTAAAACAATTAATTAATTAATAAAAAGAATTTTTGAAAAAGAGGGAGGTATTTTCGAAAATTAGAGAGAGAAAAGTTGTTAGGTGGTTTTGAAAAAGATAAGAAACAAACAAAAAGTTAAATAGTTAGTTGAAAAAGATTTGAAAATCAAATTCGAAAAGATAAGAAGATAAGAAGATAAGAAGACAAGAAGTTAGAAAATATATTTTAAAATCAAAATTTTTGAAAAAAAGATAAAATTTTGAAAAAAAGATATGATATAAAAGATAAAATAAAAAGATATGATTAAAAAGATATGGTTAGAAAAGATTTAATTTTTAAAATTAAAATTAATTACTTAACTAACAAGAAACTAAAAGATAAGATTCTAGAATTTTAAAGATTGAACCTTTCTTAACAAGAAAGTAACAAACTTCAAATTTTTGAATCAATCATATTAATTGTTAGCATAATTTTCAAAAATAAAGATAAAATTAAGAAAAAGATTTCTGAAAAATATTTTAAAGGATTTTCATAAATTAATAAGAAAAATGAAAAAGATTTAATTTTTGAAAAAGTTTTTAAAAGATAAGACTTTTAAAATTTGAAAATTTGACTTGACTTACAAGAAACAACTAATTTTAAAATTTTTTGACTAAGTTAACTCAAATTTTCGAGATTTTGAGAGAAAAAAGGAAAAGATATTTTTTGATTTTTTAATTTTTAATTATGAGAGAGAAAAACATAATTATGACCCAAAACATGAAAATTTTGGATTAAAACATATGATGCATGCAAGAACACTATGAATGTCAAGATGAACACCAAGAACATTTTGAAGATCATAATGAACATCAAGAACATATTTTTGAAAAATTTTTGATGCAAAGAAAACATGCAAGACACCAAACTTAGAAATCTTTAATGCATGGACACTATGAATGCAAAAATGCATATGAAAAACAATAAAAGACACAAAACAAGAAAACATCATGATCAAACAAGAAGACTTACCAAGAACAACTTGAAGATCATGAAGAACACCATGAATGCATGAATTTTCGAAAAATAATGCTTAAATTTTTAAAACATGCAATTGGCACCAAACTTAAAAATTGACTCATGACTCAAACAAGAAACACAAAATATTTTTGGTTTTTTATGATTTTACGATTTTTTTGGATTTTCTTTTAATTTTTTCGAAAAACATATAGAAAAAGAGAAAATAAGAAATCCAAAATTTTTAAGAAGAATTCCAGGAATCTTTCAATATTAGCCTAAAGCTCCAATCCAAGGGTTGGGCATGGCTTAATAGCTGATGACAAGTCATCTTAGCCTAGTTTCACTAGTCTTTTTCTTTTGTTTTCACTTGAATTATGCACTTTCTTGAGCCATAAGCAAGTCAATTGGGTAGATTTTCATGCTTCCTTTGATTGAATTAACCATAGATAAATTAATGCAATTTCATGAGGTTTGAAGCCATAATTGATTGCATATTAGGATAGAATGAATATCTCATGATTTTGAGCATAGCTTTGATGTGTTGGTTGATTTTTGACAGGTGAAAAGAGCCTGGAAAAAGGTTGAAGCAAGAAGGAATAGCTAGGAGTAAAGAGGAGACAATGGAACAAGTGAAATTGAACCAAGAAGCAAAAAGTTGGACTTAAAGTTAGCCCCCAAACTTCAGCACAAACTTTGGGTGAAAAGTTAGCCTCAAAGTTAGCCCCCTAACTTGAGGGCTAACGTTAGAAGTAGCAAATTTCTTCCCTGGGCACTCAAAGTTTGCGCCAACGTTAGCCCCCTAACTTGGAGGCTAACGTTGGCACATGAATGCTACTCACTAGGCACCCAACGTTTGCGCCAACGTTAGCCCCCTAACTTGGAGGCTAACGTTGGCATAAGAACTCCTCTCTGGCCACCAAAAGCTTGCGCCAACGTTAGACCCCTAACTTGGAGGCTAATGTTGGCGCATGAAAATTTAAGGGAGAAGGGCCAACGTTTGCGCCAACGTTAGACCCCTAACTTGGAGGCTAACGTTGGCGCCATGAGTCACTAAGGAGGGCCAACGTTGGAGCCAAAGTTAGACCCCTAACTTTGGCACCAACGTTTAAACCAGGAAACTTTGCCAACTGATATGAAAAGTTGGAGCCAAAGTTAGACCCCTAACTTTGGCTCAAACTTTTACTCCAACTTTTTGCAAAACTCTAACCGGTTCAATTGGTTCACTTTGGTCCTTCTTCAAACTTCAAGAGCAATCAACCAAGGCCTCTTTCAACCCAATTCCACCAAGAGCAAAGGCCCAACTCAAGGCTTGAAGATCATTTGAAGAAAGTGTATAAATAGGCTAGAATTCAAGTTATTGGGGGAGGCTTCCCTTTTTAGTTTTTAGAAAGCTTTCTTTTCGGTTTAGGGAGCTGGAGTGATCTTGAATTTCTTAGTTTAATTGCTTTCAATTTCAATTACACTTGTCTTGGATCTTGGGTTGAAGAATTGAAGAAATTCTGTTTCAATCTCACCTTGGATCTTGTTTATTTTTCACTGCTATTGAATTTCCATTTCGGTTACTTGCTTCTCATCTACTACCTTTGCAATTTACAATTCTCTTGCTATTGTTTTTGTTGGATCTAGGAAGGCATTGAGATCTAGACTTGGTTTTCTAGTCTCTGGGTCCTGAGATCTCATTTTACCATTTCAATTTTCTGTTCTTGCTTTATTTGTTTATTTTGCTTGTCTGTTTGAATTCAATTAAATCCCAATTCCCATTTACTCTTCTGTTTGATGCAAATTAATTTCTCTTGTTTAATTCCTGCAAATCCAAGTCCCAATCCCCTTTACATTTCAATCCATTTACATTTCTTGTCATTTAAGATTCTTGCAATTTACATTTCTTGCTCTTTAAGTTTCTGCCATTTAATTTCTTGTTCTTTAAGATTCAGCAATTTATTTCTTGCTCTCTTTACTTTCAATGCAATTTAAATTCTGCAAATCACCAATCAATCAACCAATTCTTGATTCGCTTGACTAAATCAACCACTAAACTAAAATTGCTCAATCCTTCAATCCCTGTGGGATCGACCTCACTCCCGTGAGTTTTTATTACTTGATGCGACCCGGTGCACTTGCCGGTTAGATTGGTGTTATTTTGGGAGAGATTCTTGTCTCCACCAAAATATAAACTCATCAAGTTTTTGGCGCCGTTGCCGGGGATTGATTAGATTGACAATGATTAAGTGAGGTGGAAGTTTAGATCAAGAACTTTTTCTTTATTTTTGATTAACCCACTAACTGTTTGATTTTTTGCTTAAACTAATTAAAACTTCAATTTAGCAGTAAATTGAAACATCACTGGTTTGTGAATTTTTTTTTTTGTTATGCTTGTATGTCAGGTACAAGAAGAAGCACACTAAATCTTCATGAACAAGATGAAAGAACTCTCAGGAGGCTAAGAAGAGCTGAAAGAGGGAAGAATATTGTTGGAGAAGAGGAATCAGACGACGAATTTCAAGATATGGAGGAACATTCAACTAATCCACCAGGTGGAGCAGACAACAACAATGGCAACCCACCTCAGAGGAGAGTTTTGGCCTCCTATACCTTTGCCAATCCTAGACATTGTGGAAGCAGCATCTTGGCTCTAAATGTCAATGCAAACAATTTTGAACTTAAGCCACAACTCATCACTTTGGTTCAGAATAATTGCTCATTTGGTGGAGGATCACTTGAAGACCCGCATCAACACTTATCCACCTTCTTGAGGATATGTAACACTGTCAAAACTAATGGCGTGCCTCCTGACAGTTACAAACTGATGCTATTCCCATTCTCTCTCAGGGACAAGGCCACTCAGTGGTTGGAATCATTTCCAAGAGACAGCATCAACAACTGGGATGATTTGGTAACCAAGTTCCTTGCCAAATTTTATCCACCACAAAGGGTTATAAGGTTGAAGGCCGAGGTACAAACATTCACACAAATGGAGACTGAACCCATCTATGAGGCATGGGAAAGGTACAAGGCTCTAGTCAAAAAATGCCCCCTACCATGTTTAATGAATGGGAGAAGCTGCAAAACTTCTATGAAGGCTTAACACTGAAGTCCCAGGAATCCTTGGATCACTCAGCTGGAGGTTCCTTGCAACTCATGAAAACTGCAGAGGAGGCTCAAGAACTTATTGATATGGTGGCCAACAACCAATATTTCTTTGCTCATCAAAGAAACCGCCAACCATCACAAAGAAGAGGAGTAATAGAGCTAGAAGGAGTAGATTCAATCCTGGCTCAAAACTAACTAATGCAGCAGCAAATTCAACAACAATTTGAGCAAATGACCAAGAGGATTGATAGCCTCCAAGTTGCAGCAGTTAACACTAGCCAACCATCAACCACATGGGGGCAAAATGAAGAAGTTCAAGAAGAGCAACAGCAAGAACAAGTCTAGTACATGCATTCTAATCCAAATGAGTTCTATGGTGATACTTACAACCCCTCATGGAAGAATCACCCCAACCTCAGATGGGGAGACACTCACAACCAAAACCAACAACCATGGCAGAGGAACTCAAACCAAAACAACCCAAGAAACAACCAAAATTATAACCAGCATCAAACCAACCAAAACACCTACAGAAAACCTCAAAACAACTACCCCAACCTCAACCAGTACCAATCCAATAACCAACCCATTAACCAAAATGCCCACCATCAACCACCTACAACTCACAACCCACCACAAGCACCACTTGAATCCCAAAGACTCACAAACCTGGAGACCTTGATGGACAAAATGATGAAATACCAGGAAATGGCAACCAAAAACCAAGAAGCATCAATAAAAAGCCTAGAGAGGCAGATCGGACAAATCTCCAAGCAAATCTCTGTTGAGAGACCTTCAAGCTCACTGCCCAGTGACACAATCCCAAATCCCAATGAGGAATGCAAGGCAATACAATTAAGGAGTGGAAGAACATTGATGAGCAACAATGACACTACAAAGAAGCAAACAGAGAGCATCAAAGAACCAACAGAGGATGAGAAGCAAACAAAGGCAGATGAAGCTAAGGAGCAATTTGTGATGCCAAATAAAAGTACTGAGAAATTCAAAGAGAAGGACAATCAGCCACAGAGGTCAAGGGAAATGACTCAGGGACAGCAGCAAATAGGAAAGAGCATCATTTCTCCACTGCCATATCCTCAGAGGTTCAACAAGGAAGCTAAGGACCAGCATTTCCACAAATTCCTTGAGACCTTCAAAAAGCTAGAAATCAATATCCCTCTAGCTGAAGCACTTGAGCAAATGCCTTTGTATGCCAAGTTCTTGAAGGAGCTTATCAACAAGAAAAGAAGATGGGATGAGCAAGAAACCATAGCGATCACTGAGGAATGCAGGGCCTTGATTCAAAAGGGGCTTCCTCCCAAGCTTGAGGACCCAGGGAGCTTCCTGTTGCCATGTACCATTGGGGAATTAACCATCACTAAAGCAATGTGCGATCTCGGAGCAAGTATTAACTTAATACCATCCTCTCTGGTGAAAAAGCTGCACATAGAGGAAGTCAAACCAGTGCAAATGTCTCTGGAGCTGGTAGATAAGTCAATGGTGCACCCTAGGGGTGTAGTTGGAAATCTGTTGGTTAAGGTGGACAGTTTCATATATCCTGCTGACTTTGTGGTTCTAGAGTCAGACGAGGATGATGGTAACTCTGTTATACTAGGAAGGCCATTCTTGGCCACTGCTAGAGCCATCATAGACATAGAGAAAGGGGAGTTAACTCTCAGGATGCATGATCAGAGTGTCACTCTGAAGGTCTTACCAGAGGCACAGTTTAGTGAAAAGAAGAAAGACTATATGGAAATTGATCAGGGAGGACCTCAGCTGAAGGAAGAAAATGACAAGGAAAGTCACAGCAACACCCCAAGGCCAAGGATTATGCAAATTATTGAAGAAGCCCAAGAGGATATTGGAATATTAGCCACTGAGAAGAGAGGTCCCCAAGAGAAGCCCATGGCCAGAAAAGAAAGATCAACAAAAGGAAAGATGAAACACAGAAACAAAACAAAAAGGGGTTGGAAGAACAGGAGGATTCCAACAGAGGGGCTTTCCAAAGGTGACAAGGTGCAGCTGATATATCAACAGCTGGGGTCAAATCAACGAACTGAGAACTACTACACTGTCAGCAACATACTCTCATTAGAGCATGCTGAAATTGAACACCAGAGAACAAAGAAGAGGATCACAGTCAGGGGAGACAAATTGAGGCCCTACAAGCACCAACCACCATAAAAGAGAGCCTCAATGTCAAGCTAATGACAATAAAAGAGCGCTCCATGGGAGGCAACCCATGATTTAAGATTCATGTCATTTTAAATTCAATAAGATATGATCATTTGAGCATGAATCCTCTTCCCTTTTCATGAACATGTCCATTGACTACATGCATTGCTTTTGAAACATATGCCGAGAATTTTGACGTTTGGTGTGCCTTCAAGCACACTAAACCAATGTTACAAATAATCTTGTTTTACATGCTTAAAATGCCTTGATAAAGCATATAGCCAAACACTAAGTTTGGTGTTCACATAATTTCATGAAAACTAGGAATTCATGCATCAATAATCATACAATTGTTATTTTCCAAAATCTCATAAATAGAAAAATTCTTTTTCGGTAATGAAGGCATCAATTGTGAGGCACCCTTTGTCAAGAAACAAGTTTGGTGTCCATCAAACTTTGATGCACCAATTTAGAGACACAATTGATCCTTCATGAAAAAAAAAGAGAGAAAAAGAAAGTGTAACAAAAACAATTCTTATGAACATTTGACATTTGAATTGCACTAATTGGAGGAAGAGACTTATTTTCTTTGTACATGACCAAACATTAAGTTTGGTGTCCTCCTAAGAGAGTGTCACGGTTCAAATATTGTAAGAATTGATGATTCACATTTTTTTGTTATAAAAAGAACAACCCTTGCTACGGTTGGATAAGACTAATGCATGTTGTATTGTTGTGATGACTAGGAGGTCAAAGAATCTTCAATGAAAAGGACAAGACAAGGGAAAGTACAGCATGAGGACAAAATCCCTTCACATGCTTCAAAAAAAGAAATCTGCCATTCCTCAGAGATGGTCACGGCAAAGGCA
This sequence comes from Arachis stenosperma, assembly GCF_014773155.1. Lineage (NCBI taxonomy): Eukaryota > Viridiplantae > Streptophyta > Magnoliopsida > Fabales > Fabaceae > Arachis > Arachis stenosperma. The sequence goes on from NC_080379.1 coordinate 68,105,756, forward strand.
AGGCAAGGAGCAAATTTTGTCTTCATTCATCCTTACATACATACCTTTGATTCCCATAAATCCAATTGCATCCTAGCCCTTCATTGCTCATTTAAAAAGCTCACCACCTTTAAGCCATGCACATAACCGAATCCTTGTGGCTTTGAAACCTCAATTCTTTCATCCTTCATCATAAGCTCGGTACAACACTTCTTTCCAACAATCTAAACCTCCCTTCATCAACTCTTGCCCCAACCAGTTCGGTCTCACTTTTTGTTCCAAACTCACATCAAACTCTCCAATACTCTTCACACCCCCTCTAACCTTACAAAACTCCACCAACTAAGTGATCATGGCCTCCTCCTCAAGAACCAAACGAAGGAAAGGTAAAGAGCCCATGGTGGGGGAGAACACCCGTGAATATGACCGAGGGAGATTCAAGTCTTGGGACCATCAAGTGCAAATGGAATGGATGAACGAGAAAAGAATTTATCCTGAAATTCCATTCTTATTGCCGGATGATGGATGCCAAGAAATGAAGGATAAAATTCGAAAGAGGAGGTGGGAGGAACTTGTATCACCAGCCACCCGAATCAATGCCAATATCATAAGAGAGTTCTATGCAAATGTCCCCAGGATTGACATGCGTGAACCCCCAACGTACAAGAGCTATGTGCGGGGAGTGGAAGTAGACTTTAGCTCGGATGCAATCAAGAAAGTCCTGGGACTAAAGTCAGTCCGCTTTGATGAACCAAGATACCTCCAAAGGTTGAATGAAGACCAAGATTATGATGAGATTGCTAGAGACATTTGTATGGAAGACTCAGAGTGGGAAGGGGATAGCAAGAACAAATATAAGTATTTGAAGAGATGTAACCTCACCCCGGAAGCAAAGGGATGGTATGAGTTGATAAAAAGATCAATCCTGGGCACTGTGAACACTTCAGAAGTTAATAGAGAGAGAGCTGTGATGTTACATTGCATCATTGTGGGAGGAGAGATCAAAGTTCATGAGATCCTCGCGAAAGATATCCAACGGGTTGCTGAGAAGAATGCGGCCGGGTCTTGGTTGTACTACCCAAGTACCATTTGGAGGTTGTGCGTGAAGGCTAAAGTACCAATGGAAGATGAGAATCCAAAGTGGATAAGCCAAGGCCTGCCCATAACCATTGAAAGAATGACAATGACTCCCGAAGCACTTCAAGGCCAAAGACCCCATGGAAGAAGGCAAAGAGAAGAATCAATGGAAGAAGATGAGCTACACCTAGAAGAAGAACCACAAGAGGAGGAGGAACAGCCGCACTTTTTCCCACACGGCAATATGGATATGACTCAAATGCAAGAAGCAATTGGAAGACTGTCACACCAATACACAAGAATTCAAGAGAGGCAAGAAGAGTACCATTCACAATACTTGAAGCATCAACAAGAACAAAAAGAATGGCAGCTGAAAATGATGAACCAACAAAATGAGTTTGAGTCAAAATTCATTGCAATGCAAGAGGAGCATGCATTTCAATCTCATGAGGCATTTGGGAAGTTAGCACAAATGCAGGCCGAAACCATGAGGGCTCTCAATGAGTTTACGACCCTCCAAGATGCTAGATATGAAGTCCAAGCCGATTACAACATTAATAGTCAAATCAAACTGAACTATATTGGTGAACATCTGCACAACATGGATCCAGCATTCCCAACATATGATGAGTTCTTCAAAAAGAAAAGTGAAATAGAAGCAAACAAAGCCATGATGCTTGAAGATAGAGTAGAAGAGACGATGAACAAAGCTGGATTTTGGCGGGGTCAACAGACAACAAACATGGACACAAGGAACATCAACAACCAAGTATACGAAAGAAGAAAGAAAAAGCATGACAAATAAAAGGTGGACTTGCTCCTTATTCATCACTACAAAGAAAAAGCATGCATTCTGTCTGTTAGAAGTGTCCTTGCATCTTTAAGTTGTCGTTCTAATAGTCTTTGCATTATCTTAAAATAAGTAAGCTAGTTTAAGTTGTGCTTGTGTTTACTTTCACTCGACTAAGAGCTTGTTCTGTCCCCTGCATCTTTAATTCAATAAAAGAAATGTTTGAATGTGAAGTGAGACAGTTCTCTGTTAGATAGAAGTATGATAAAAGTAAGTGGTGGTATGTGTGTGATTGTATAAAAACTCATTATTAGTGAATAAGTGAACTAGAATGTCTCATTCTAAGTATAGAGTGGCTTACTGTCTATGAATCTCAATAAGAAAATCCTTGGTTCAAAAGAAAAACAAAAAGAAAGAAAGAAAAGAGATAGCCAAAAGATGGCAGAACCAAAGAAAACAAAAAGAAACAAAGCTGGACACCAATAGCTTGAACCTTAAAAATATATGCCTGTGGTGTCTGTGTATTAGGATCTGCTTGGACTACTAAGCTCTTTGGAGTGCTTCAACACTCGGTGACTTGGATTAACTAATCCGGGATCATCAGCTGAAAATCCACTATCAAGAGCAACCTAATTACAAGGCATTTAGTAACCCAAAGAGGTGCTGGGCATCAATGTTTAAAAGGAAAGGTGAGCCAAGTGTCCATGGTGAATAATGTGTCAAGTATACAGAAAAGAAAATGAACTTGCTACACATGACACTCAAATAAAGCTTTGAACAAAGTAATAGTCAAGGATAAAGGAATAATGAGAGGTCATAGCAATAGGTTACTTGAAGCTTGAAGGAGACTTTCTAGGCCTAAGAGTCAATAAGAAGTGAGTATTGCATACCCACACAAAATCCCATGAACTACCAATAACTTTCTGCTAGCATGAACATCCTCTTCCATTTCATTCTTTCTTCTTAATAATTCATTTCTTGCTTGGGGACAAGCAAGCTTTAAGTTTGGTGTTGTGATGACAAGTCATCTTAGCCTAGTTTCACTAGTCTTTTTCTTTTGTTTTCACTTGAATTATGCACTTTCTTGAGCCATAAGCAAGTCAATTGGGTAGATTTTCATGCTTCCTTTGATTGAATCAACCATAGATAAATTAATGCAATTTCATGAGGTTTGAAGCCATAATTGATTGCATATTAGGATAGAATGAATATCTCATGATTTTGAGCATAGCTTTGATGTGTTGGTTGATTTATGACAGGTGAAAAGAGCTTGGAAAAAGGTTGAAGCAAGAAGGAATAGCTAGGAGTAAAGAGGAGACAATGGAACAAGTGAAATTGAACCAAGAAGCAAAAAGTTGGACTTAAAGTTAGCCCCCAAACTTCAGCACAAACTTTGGGTGAAAAGTTAGCCTCAAAGTTAGCCCCCTAACTTGAGGGCTAACGTTAGAAGTAGCAAATTTCTTCCCTGGGCACTCAAAGTTTGCACCAACGTTAGCCCCCTAACTTGGAGGCTAACGTTGGCACATGAATGCTACTCACTAGGCACCCAACGTTTGCGCCAACGTTAGCCCCCTAACTTGGAGGCTAACGTTGGCATAAGAACTCCTCTCTGGCCACCAAAAGCTTGCGCCAACGTTAGACCCCTAACTTGGAGGCTAACGTTGGCGCATGAAAATTTAAGGGAGAAGGGCCAACGTTTGCGCCAACGTTAGACCCCTAACTTGGAGGCTAACGTTGGCGCCATGAGTCACTAAGGAGGGCCAACGTTGGAGCCAAAGTTAGACCCCTAACTTTGGCACCAACGTTTAAACCAGGAAACTTTGCCAACTAATATGAAAAGTTGGAGCCAAAGTTAGACCCCTAACTTTGGCTCAAACTTTTACTCCAACTTTTTGCAAAACTCTAACCGGTTCAATTGGTTCACTTTGGTCCTTCTTCAAACTTCAAGAGCAATCAACCAAGGCCTCTTTCAACCCAATTCCACCAAGAGCAAAGGCCCAACTCAAGGCTTGAAGATCATTTGAAGAAAGTGTATAAATAGGCTAGAATTCAAGTTATTGGGGGAGGCTTCCCTTTTTAGTTTTTAGAAAGCTTTCTTTTCGGTTTAGGGAGCTGGAGTGATCTTGAATTTCTTAGTTTAATTGCTTTCAATTTCAATTACACTTGTCTTGGATCTTGGGTTGAAGAATTGAAGAAATTCTGTTTCAATCTCACCTTGGATCTTGTTTATTTTTCACTGCTATTGAATTTCCATTTCGGTTACTTGCTTCTCATCTACTACCTTTGCAATTTACAATTCTCTTGCTATTGTTTTTGTTGGATCTAGGAAGGCATTGAGATCTAGACTTGGTTTTCTAGTCTCTGGGTCCTGAGATCTCATTTTACCATTTCAATTTTCTGTTCTTGCTTTATTTGTTTATTTTGCTTGTCTGTTTGAATTCAATTAAATCCCAATTCCCATTTACTCTTCTGTTTGATGCAAATTAATTTCTCTTGTTTAATTCCTGCAAATCCAAGTCCCAATCCCCTTTACATTTCAATCCATTTACATTTCTTGTCATTTAAGATTCTTGCAATTTACATTTCTTGCTCTTTAAGTTTCTGCCATTTAATTTCTTGTTCTTTAAGATTCAGCAATTTATTTCTTGCTCTCTTTACTTTCAATGCAATTTAAATTCTGCAAATCACCAATCAATCAACCAATTCTTGATTCGCTTGACTAAATCAACCACTAAACTAAAATTGCTCAATCCTTCAATCCCTGTGGGATCGACCTCACTCCCGTGAGTTTTTATTACTTGATGCGACCCGGTGCACTTGCCGGTTAGATTGGTGTTATTTTGGGAGAGATTCTTGTCTCCACCAAAATATAAACTCATCAATAGCCAGCCAGCTTTAGAAGATATAAATCAGGCATGTAACAACTGATATTCCAATTAACTTGCCTCTATGCTGATGGTTTTGAAGCCTCAATCCAATTGAGTTAGATATGGCTTTACAGCCAACCAAGCTTCAACATACTTTATGAAACACTAGAATTCATTCTTAAAAAGTTTGAATAATTTTTCGAAAACAAAGAAAAAAATTTTGAAAAATAATTTTGAAAACTTTTTGAAAAGAAAAATAAAAAGAAAATTACCTAATCTGAGCAACAAGACGAACCGTCAATTGTCCATACTCGAACAATCCCTGGCAACGGCGCCAAAAACTTGGTGGACGAAATTGTGATTCATACTTAAATTGTTGTTCGAAATTGATTGTCCCAGGTAATGGCCCCAAAAACTTGGTGCTCAATATCATGGTCTAAACATAATTTCACAATTTCGCTCAACTAACCAGCAAGTGCACTGGGTCGTCCAAGTAATACCTTATGATGACAAGTCATCATATACCTATTTTTCTATGTTTTTCATACAAGAAATTGATAAATTGTGCTTAAATATTGAATGCTTTTATACTTAATTGGTATATTTCCTTGATCTTTTAATTTTATAAATCTTGTAGGAAATAAGAAGAAAAAGAAGCAAAGAAGCACAAAAAAGGGGAAAAAAAGAGCTTTGGCACACACTTTGAAGTTGGAGCACACTTTGGAGCCTTAGGCCACGCTTTTAAAAGCGTGGCCCATGACCAAATAAAAGAAGAAAGCAACCAGCACGCACACTGCCCTGCCCTTGCCAAGAGCAGGGCAATATCGTGATGCAAAGTGAGGTTGGAAGCAAATTTTCGCTAAGTTAAAATCTGGGCGTTCACAACATGACCATGCCTACTTCAAAGGGCTATAACTTGAGCTACCGACGTCCAATTGATGTGCTTCCAGTTGCGTTGGAAAGCTGTGATGATTGGATTTTTGACGGTTTAGAATTCACAAATGAATTCTCGTTGCAAGTATAGTTTCTAAACCAATCACTAATCCTTTCATACAAAAAGTTGTTTGTCACTAAAACAAACCCCTAAAATTTATAAACCGAAGTATTCAAACCTCGGGTCGTTCTCCCTAGGAATTACAATAAAGTGTCTTGTTATTGGTTTGAGTTGTTTTGGGGTTTTGGATAAGAAGCATGAAAGTAAATGGCAATGAAAATAAACTAACAACTATAAAAGGCTCTTGGCAAGGTATGAAAATTAGAAGTCCTATCCTAGTTATCTTTCTCAATTGTGATGAGAATTGTTCATTGCTACCACTTAGTTAACCCTTACTAAATAAAGGAAAGTCAAGTGGATGAATTGACTTGAGCCACAAGTCCTAGCCAACTCCCAAGGAAAGACTAGCTTTAGTGCACTCCAAACCAATTAGCAATCTCTCCAATTATCAATCAACAAAGGAATTAGATAACTCAAGTGTCACTAATTACTCTACCTAGGCCAAGAGGAACAAAAATCTATACTATATCTAGAAGAGGCATTTCAACAAACACATAGAGTGCAATAGAAGTAAACATTATTAAATGCAAGAATTAAAGGAATCTACAACTACAAAAATAAGAGATCAACAATAGAAAAGCAAAGAAGACACATTTATTATGAATTACCTCTTATTGAATTGGAAGAATGTAGAAGGAACAATACTAGATCTACAACAAAATACAAGAACAACATAAAGGAAATTGCAACAAAAGAATGGAAGAAGAATGAATGTAACAACAAGGAATTAAGAGGATAGAAGTAGAAGAAAGCAAAGATTAAAACCTAGATCTAAGAACTAATCCTAATCCTAATCCTAGAGAGAAGTGAGAGCTTCTCTCTCTAGAAACTACTTCTAAACTAATCATAAACTAATGGTAACTAACATATGGTAAAAGTATGTTGATTCCCCTTCAATCCTTGGCTTAAATAGCATCAGAAATGAGTTGGATTGGGCCCACAAGGCTTGAGAATTCGCTGGCCCACGGATTGCATTAAGTGAACTAGGTGGCACAACAACGCGTGCGCGTACTTTGCGCGTGCGCGCCACCATACGTATAGCAACTATGACAAATCTTATATCATTTCGAAGCCCCAGATGTTAGCTTTCTAACCCAACTAGAACCGCATCATTTGGACCTCTGTAGCTCAAGTTATGGTCGTTTAAGTGCGAAGAGGTCGGCTTGACAGCTTTCCGGTTCTTTCATTTCTTCATGAGTTCTCCAACTTTTCATGCTTCTTTCTTCATTCCCTTGATCCAATCTTTGCCTCCTAAATCTTAAATCACTTAACAAACATATCAAGGCATCTAATGGAATCAAGGAGAATTAGATTTAGCTATTTTAAGACCTAAAAAACATGTTTTCACTCTTAAGCACAATTAAAGGAGAAGTAATAAAACCATGCTATTTCAATGGATAAATGTGGGTAAAAGGTTATAAAATCCCCTAAAATCAATACAAGATAAACCGTCAAAACGGGGTTTGTCAACCTCCCCACACTTAAACCAAGCATGTCCTCATGCTTAAGCCAAGAGAAAGCAAAGGGATCAACATTTATTTAATGAAAATTACTAAATGCAATCTACCTATATGCAACTATCTACATGAATGCAATTGTTTGGTCAAAATAAATTAATTCCCAAGAAGCATATATAAGCACAAGGGCAAAAGGTATTAACAACCATGCCAAACCACAATTGAATTGAGCTATTAAATATTTTTACAAACTTGCATGAAAGGAGATGATCGTTGGTGGAAACATGTAATTGAGCATCAAACCCTCACCGGTAGTGTTTGCACTCTATTCGCTCAAGTGTTTAGGGTCGATTCTCTCAATTCTCTCCTAATCATGCTTTCTAAGATTTGTTTTTCTTCTAACAATCAACAAATATTTCATGCATGCATACATATATCATGAGGTCTTTTCATAGGTCGTAATGGGGCTAGGGTCAAGGTGGGATGCGTATTTGGTTAAGTGAGTTTGAAATTTGAATCTTTGATAAGCTTAAACTTCCCACCTAACCTATGACATCCTATACAATTAAATTCCAACCTAACTACCCATTTTTCACTCTTTCACATACTCATGCATTTCCTTTTCATTTCACAACACTTATGCATTGATCTTTATTGAGCTTCACGTTGCTTTGGGGCATTTTGTCCCCTTTTTATTTCTTTCTTTTTCTTCTTTTTCTTTTTTTTTCTATTTTTTTTCTTTTCCTTTTCCATATTATTTTTCTTTTCTTTTTTTTCTTTTGCTTTTCTCATTTTTTTTTTCTATATACAAGAATTTCAATGCATAAGGTTTTACATTTGATCAATACGTGAGTATGTACCCAATTCCCAATATTTTCAATAACAATACAAAATTACCCTTTTATTCACCCAATGTCCCAAGGTTCCCACACTTAAATGATACTCACACACTCTAGCCTAAGCTAATCAAAGATCCAAATAAGGACATTTATTATTTTTCACTTTAAGGCTTGTAATGTGCTAAAATTAATAACAAGTGGGTTAATCGTAGGATCAAATTAGCTAACAAAGGAAGATAAAAGGTAAGGCTATTTGGGTAAGTGAGTTAAATGAAATGATGGCCTCAATCATATAAATGCATGAATACACAAAATAATGGACATAAAGGATCAAACAAATCAAAGATTACATTCATAGAAAGAGAATAATGCACACAAGAAGGAAAATAAGTGGTTATAGGATGTGTTCCGAGGGTTACCTGAAACGTGTAGCTCGGTCGTCTGGAGAGGCCCGAGGTGGGGGTTCAGGGATCCGAGCTTGATATGCGGAGTGGTTGGTGGTTGTACCTGCAATGACACTCCGATGCTTAAGTTAGCATGGGTCCAAGCAGATATGCGTAGAATGTGGAATGAATGCCATACCTGGGTGCTCCAGTGTATTTATAGTAGTTGGCCGTGATCTTCTCTGGATAAGATATTCTTATCTTATCTTATCTTTTGGGAGTTTATCTCTATCTTTGCGGAACCGCCTCTTCTAGGCCTTTTTCGGCCTTTAGGTTTTGGGCTGCGTTCCTTTTGATGGGCCTTCCTTGCTTTTTGTCCGAGGTCCGACCTTTAGGCGTGAGCCTTAGGACGAGGTCGGACCTTTTATGAATTTGCCGAGTTGGAGGAGCCCGGTCAGGGTATGAACAGTGCCCCTGCCTGAGTTCGTCCTTTTTGGGAGGTCGAGCTCGGGCATAGTAGTTTTTCAAAATTCAAAAATGGCCGCTCCTGCATTTATTGCGTTTTACCGTTTTTCCTCGATTTCCGTTCGGGCCCTGTGAAGGCTTTATTTATTTGCCCCTTTCCTCCTTTTCTGCGTTGTTTTTCTTTATCCTTTTTCGAGCACTGCTTCTTCTTTCTCTTTGCTCTGTTTCTCAGAATCTCTCCGTGTGTCTTTCTGGGGTTTTTCTCTGTGCCGTCGTTTTGTTCTCCTTGCTTCGGAGCTCGTCGTCTTTGTTTCCTTTTTCCAGGTTTGTTCCCATGTTTCTTTTTTCTTGTGCACATATGTTTCTGTTCTTTGTGTGGCTCTTGTTTGTTTCTTTTTTCTTTATGCCTGGGTTGCCCCGAAAAGAGGCGCCGCCATTGCTTGTTGTTTGTATATGGGGGGGCTCTTTTTTGTTCTCTGGTATTTTTAGTTCCGGGTTGCCGCATTTTCTTTGTTTCTTGCTTTGCTGAATGGGTTTTCGCTGTCTTCTTTATGTGATTTTTGCTTGCTGTTGTATTCTTTCTTTGTAGGTAAGAATTTTATGTCTCGAAAGGTTCTTCAAGCGATGTCGACTAAGATTCCATGTGGTCTTGGTTGGGTAGACCCTCTTCCTCTAAGAGTCCCTTCTGTGGTAGATTCTGAGTATTTAGCTAGGTTCCGTAGGCACTGTAGCATATGTGAAAATAGAGAGTCTGAGAGGGATTATGAACTAGTAGCCCCGGATTCCGAGGAGAGAGTGTGCTTCCCGCCCTTAGATAGTTCCGAGAAGCTCTTCTTTTATGCTTATGATTGTTTTTTCTCTAAGCTGAGTGTCCGACTTCCCTTTACCGATCTGGAGTCCGAGGTGTTATGGTCTTGTAACCTTGCCCCTACGCAGCTCCATCCAAATTCTTGGGCGTTTTTAAAGCTGTTTCAACTTTTGTGTCAGTTTTTGGGCGTCTCTCCCTCTATTTCTCTTTTTTCCTATTTGTTTGTGTTGACGAAGCCGGGGTCGGGTGGAGGGAAGGTATCTTGGGTCTTTTTTAGGGCTAACCAAGGAAGGAAGTTTTGTACCCTATATGACGAGTCCTTTCATGATTTTAAGAACTTTTATTTCAAGGTCCGGGCTATTGGAGACGTCCGACCTTTCTTTCTAGATGAGAGTGGGGAGCCTTCTTTTCCTCTTTGTTGGCAGGAGAATGTAGTGTCTACTAAGTATACCCTTGAGAGTCTAGATGAGGTGGAGCAGGCTTTTGTGGGTGTGGTAAGCAGTTTATGGGGTCGGGCACCTCACTTGGACACGAAGAAAATGTTGGGAGATCCAAGCCTTCTCCGTTCCGAGTTAGGTAGTTCCCGACCTCTCCGAGATTTCATTTTTTTTTAGTATTTTTGGTTTTGCTTGTTTTGGTGGATTTTCTGTTTGTGGTAATCCTTTTCTTTTATTTCTGCAGAGATGTCTTCTCAGGCGGATTCCATGAAGTACCTTCGTCGGACGAAGAAGTCTGTGGCTGCTCGAAATATTGAGGCTGGGGAGGCTTCTGCCCGATCTTCTCCGAAGAAGGCTACTGTGGGTGTTACTACTCGGTCGAAGACTATTCCGACTCCCCAGTTCCGACCTATAAATCAAGATCCTCCGACTTCTGGACCTGCTACCTCTTCTCCTCCTTCGTCCTCGGGTCCTCCTCCCAAGAAGCAGAAGACCTCTCAAGAGCTTGCCGGTTTTAATGATAAGGATTTTGATGCTCTTGGTTGGGTTGAACAGCATATTCTCCCTCAGACCTTTATTTCTACTGATGATGTGTCTATGGAGCACCATTTTCAGTATATGGCGCGGAGCTGTGTCCGGATGGCTAGTCTTCATGCCGCTATTGCCCGGGAGTTCAAGAAATCCCCCATTGGTGCGACCAGTTCCCGACTTGAGAAAGCTCAGTCTGAGCTCGAGAGGTTTAGTAAGCTGAAGGCTGCTAGGATTACTGAGCTGGAGGCATCTTTGGAGAAGGAGAAAGCTAAAGCTACCGCGGCTGTGGCGGCAGCGAATGCATCTAAGGAGATGGCGAAGGCGGCGAAGGAGAGTTATACTCGAACATTTGTCGAGCTTGTGGAGACAAAGGAGAGATTGCAATCCGCTCAGGATGATTTTTTCGAGCTAGAAGGTCATGTGGCTAAGGGTATGGATGCTATGTTTGAAAATTTGAAGGCTCAGGTCCGGGTTCTTGCCCCTGACCTGGATCTGAGTTCATTCAGTATGGATAATGTTGTCGTGGAGGGAAGGATTGTTCCTGCTCCCAATGAGGATGAAGTTCCGGTGTCTGACCCCGAAGTTCCGATTGCGAACCCGACCTCACCTCCGACCAGGGAGGAGTCTGGTGTGGAGGTTTTAAACCGAGATGACGGTGCTGTCAAGGCTGTCCCGATTTCTATGGTTCTTCCTCCGCAGCCTCCTACTGATGTGGAGTCCGGAAAGGATCTTGATTCTCTGTAATCCTTTGTCTTTGGTTTTGTGCCCGGCTTGTGGGCTCTTTTTGGATGGTTTAAATACTTTGAACACCTTTTTGCTATTAGCTACTTGTAGTAACTTTTTAGCTTATTATGTGGTGTTTGTTTGCGTTTTGGCTTTTAGTTCCGCTTTTATGCTTTTTAGTTGTTTTTGGATAACAACTTTTTAGCTAGCGCTTTTTGAAACTTTGTTTTACCAATTGATTTCGTTTTTTCGCTTGTACTTTTTAGTTGTTTTTGTATAGCAACCTTTTAGTAAGCGTTTTTCGAAATCTTTGTTTTCTTTGGCCTTTTCGCCGTTTTAAGGCTTCTTCTTGTATCCGGGCTTTTACTCGGACCTCGGTGTATTCCCTTTGTTGGGTCCGACCTTGTTATTGGTCGGTTCTTTAAGTTATTTTTGCAACCTCTTTTATTTTGGCTTTTGAGCCTTTTCAGAGTTGCTTTATAACTTCTCACATTAATTTGAACCTCGTCGCTTTATCTTTGCCGACCTTGTGTGGTCTCTTGGCAAATGATTTTTTGCGTTTTGCCGAGCATAAATTAATGCGCCTTGGCGGGACACTTTTCAGGATTTGTTTTATCACGAGAAGGGAAAAAGAAAAGAAAAAGAAAAATTTGATTAGTATTAAAAAAGAAAGAATATTTACAGAGTGTTTACCCTTGGCTAGGTCGGGTGTTTTTCTTGTCCGGGTGTCTCATTAAAAAACCCTTGTAGGGAAAAAGAGTACACCTCGGGTCAAGTTTTTCTAGCTGTAGTATCGTCTTAGATTACAGGCGTGCCAGGCCCTGGGCAACTCATTGCCTTCTAGGTCGGATATTTTGTAATAGCCTGTTCCTAAGACTTCTGTTACCTTGTAGGGTCCCTTCCAATTTGCAGCTAGCTTCCCTTCTCCCGACTTTTGTGTTCCGATGTCATTTCGGATTAGAATCAGGTCGTGAATGGAGAAGCTTCGCTTTATTACTTTCTGATTGTATCTGAGGGCCGTTCGCCGTTTTAAGGCTTCTTCTCGGATCCGAGCTCTTTCTCGGACCTCGGGGAGGAGGTCGAGTTCTTCCTTTTGTGCCTGCGGGTTACCTTCTTCGTTGTAGAAGATGACTCTGGGTGACCCTTCATCTATTTCGATAGGAATCATTGCCTCCATCCCGTAGGCTAGTCGGAATGGCGATTCTCCCATTGTAGAGTGTGGAGTTGTCCGATATGCCCATAGTACCTGGGGGAGCTCCTCGGCCCATGCCCCTTTGGCCTCTTGGAGTCTTCGTTTTAATCCGGCCAAGATGACTTTATTTGCGGCCTCTGCTTGTCCATTGGCTTGTGGGTGCTCGACTGAGGTGAATTGCTGTTTGATTTTTAGCTCGGCCACCAAGCTCCGAAAACTTGTGTCTGTGAACTGTGTTCCATTGTCTGTGGTGATAGAGTAGGGGACTCCGAACCTTGTGACGATGTTTTTGTATAGGAATTTGCGACTTTTCTGAGCCGTAATGGTGGCTAAGGGTTCAGCTTCGATCCACTTTGTGAAGTAGTCGACCCCTACTATGAGGTATTTGACTTGCCCCGGTCCTTGGGGGAACGGGCCGAGTAGGTCAAGTCCCCATTTTGCGAAGGGCCATGGTGCGGTGACGCTGATAAGGTCTTCGGGTGGTGCTTTGTGAAAATTGGCGTGTTTTTGGCAGGGGAGGCATATTTTCACAAATTCCGTTGCGTCTCTTTGCAGAGTCGGCCAGTAGAACCCGGCTCGGACTACTTTTTTGGATAATGCCCGAGCTCCGAGATGGTTCCCACACATGCCTCCGTGGACTTCTTCGAGGACGTTCTTTGTTTCTGAGGTCGGGACGCACCTAAGGAGGGGGTTTGAGAATCCTCTTCTGTATAATACGTCGTGAATTAGTGTATAATTCTGGGCGTCTTTCGTGAGTCTTTTAGCTTCCTTTCTTTCGGCGGGAAGAGTTCCCGACTTCAGGTAGTTGAGTAGGGGGGTCATCCATCCTTGCTGTTGGTTGGATATATTTAGCGTTTCTTCTTTTAGCACGGAGGGGGATTGTTAGGTTTCCTGGAGGAGACTTCTGTTGTTGCCTCCGGGCTTGGTGCTGGCGAGCTTTGAGAGGGCGTCTGCCCGGGCGTTTTATTCCCGAGGTATGTGCTGAATCTGTATCTCTGAAAAGTGGCGTAGTTGTGCCTGTGTTTGGTCCAGGTATTTTTTCATGGTGGGGTCTTTGGCCTGGTAGCTTCCATTTACTTGTGATGTGACGACCTGGGAGTCGCTGAAGATCGTGATTTTCTGGGCTCTGACCTCTTCGGCTAGCTTTAGACCTGCTAGTAGGGCCTCGTATTCGGCTTGGTTGTTCGAAGCCTGGAACTCGAATTTTAGGGATAGTTCTATCCGTGTTCCTTGGTCGCTTTCGAGTATAACCCCGGCTCTGCTTCCAGTTTTGTTTGAGGACCCGTCGACATACAGGTTCCATGAGAGTGGGGTTCCAGGGGTCTTATTGTATTCTGCGATGAAGTCGGCTAGATACTGAGATTTTATGGCAGTCCGGGTTTCATAGCGGAGGTCGAACTCGGACAATTCTACTGCCCATTGCAGTATCCGTCCTGCCAGGTCTGTTTTTTGGAGGATGTGTCTCATGGGTTGGTTTGTCCGGATTTTGATGGTGTGGGCTTGAAAGTAGGGACGGAGCCTCCGAGCTGTGAACACTAGGGCGTAGGCGAATTTTTCTATCTTCTGATAGTTTAATTCGGCCCCTTGTAGTGCCTTGCTTACGAAGTATATGGGGTGTTGTCCTCGGTCATTTTCTCGTATTAACGCTGAAGCGATTGCTCGATTTCCAACCGAGAGGTATAGTACGAGTTCTTCTTCTTTTAAAGGTCGGGTTAGGATTGGTGGCTGCCCGAGGAATTTCTTGAATTCTTGAAAGGCTTTTTCGCACTCCGGGGTCCATGAGAAGGGTTTCCCCTTCTTTAGGAGTGAGTAGAGAGGTAGTGACTTTATTGCTGATCCTGCCAAGAATCTTGATAGGGCGGCTAGCCTTCCATTCAGTTGTTGTACTTCTTTGACACATGTCGGGCTCTTCATATTGAGTATCGCTTGGCATTTGTCCGGGTTTGCTTCGATGCCCCTTTGAGTTAGCATGAAGCCTAAGAACTTTCCGGCTTCTGCGGCGAAGGTGCACTTCGTCGGGTTAAGTCTCATGTTGTGTTTTCTGAGGGTGCCGAAGACACTGGTGAGGTCGGTCAGCAAGTTTTTGTCTTCTTGTGTCTTTACCAGCATGTCGTCGACATACACCTCCAGCTGTAATCCGATGTGCTCTGAGAACACTTTGTTCATTAGCCTCTGGTAGGTTGCCCCTGCGTTCTTCAGCCCGAAGGGCATTACTACGTAGCAGTAGTTTGCCCTTGGGGTTATGAACGAGGTCTTTTCTTGGTCGGGTCCGTACATCGGGGTTTGATTGTATCCCGAGTATGCGTCCATGAAGGAGAGATATCTATAGCCTGAGGCTGCGTCTACTAAGGCGTCGATGTTTGGTAGTGGATATGGATCTTTGGGGCAGGCTTTGTTGAGATCCGTGTAATCGACGCACATCCTCCATTTTCCGTTGGGCTTTTTTACCAGGACCACGTTTGCGAGCCATAGGGGGTATTTTACTTCCCTAATGAACCCTGCATCTAGCAGTGCTTGTACTTGTTCTTCTATTGCTTGCATGCGCTCGGGTCCGAGCTTCCGGCGTCTTTGTTGGACAGGTCGGGATCCCGGGTACACTGATAGCTTATGGCACATCAGGTCGGGGCTTATGCCTGGCATGTCGGAGGCTTTCCAGGCGAAGAGGTCGGAATTCTCCTTTAAGAGGGTTATGAGTTCCTCTTTTAGGCCTGCTTCGAGGTTTGCTCCTATGTTTGTTATTTTTTCAGGTGTGTTCCCAATCTAGACTTTTTCGGTTTCTCCCTCTGATTGTGGCCGAAGATCTTCTCGGGCTTGAACTCGTCCGAGTTCTATTGTGTTGACCTCTTTCCCTTTTAGGCTTAGGCTTTCGTTGTGGCATCGCCGCGCTAGTTTTTGGTCGCCTTTTAGGGTAGCGATTCCCTTTGCGGTAGGGAACTTCATACAGAGGTGTGGGGTTGAGACTATAGCTGCCAGCCTGTTTAGGGTTGGTCGCCCAATGAGGGCATTGTATGCTGAAGTAACGTCGACTATGATGTAGTCGATGCTTCATGTTTTGGATTGCTCGCCTCTTCCAAAGGTAGTGTGTAGTGAGATGTATCCTAAGGGATGGATCGGGGTATCCCCTAGTCCAAATAGGTCGGTGGGATAGGCCTTTAGTTCTTTTTCTTCAAGTCCGAGCTTGTCGAAGGCCGTTTTGAACAGGATATCTGCTGAGCTTCCCTGGTCAATCAGGGTTCGATGTAAGTTGGCGTTTGCTAGGATAATGGTGACTACCATTGGATCGTCGTGCCCGGGAATGATCCCTTGAGCATCTTCTCGGGTAAATGAGATAGTAGGTAATTCGGGCAGGGGACTGTCTTCTCGGACGTGATAGACTTCTTTGAGGTGTCTTTTTCGCGAGGATTTGGAGGTTCCTCCGCCTGCAAAACCTCCATTTATCATGTGAACATGTCTTTCAGGGGTTCGCGGGGTTTGTTCGGCCCGATCTTCGTTGTCTCCCCGCCTTCTCTTCCTGGTCTCTTCTCCTTTCTCTGCTATGTATCTGTCGAGTTTTCCTTCTCTGGCTAGCTTTTCTATAACATTTTTTAGGTCGTAGCAGTCGTTAGTAGAATGACCGTAGAGTTTGTGATATTCACAGTATTCGGACCGATCTCTCCCCGCTCTCTTGTGTTTTAGCGGTCGGGGCGGTGGGATCTTTTCGGTGTGGCATACTTCTCTGTAGACGTCTACCAGGGAGACTCGGAGGGGGGTGTAGTTGTGGTACTTCCGTGGCTTGTCCGAGTTGGGGTCTTCTTTCTTCTTTTGTTCCCGATCCCGATCTCGGAGTGGGTAGGTTGATTCCTTCCTAGAAGAGTCTCTTAGCTGGGAGGTCTCCTCCATGTTGATATATTTTTCTGCCCGCTCCTGCACCTCGTATAGGGAGGTCGGGTATCGTTTGGATAGGGATTGGCTAAACGGTCCCTCTTTTAGGCCGTTTGCTAGTCCCATGATGGCTGCTTCAGTGGGCAAGTGTTGTATGTCCAGGCAGGCTTTGTTGAATCACTCCATGTATTCTCGGAGAGTTTCTTGGTTACCTTGCTTGATCCCGAGTAGACTGGGGGCATGTTTTGTCTTGTCCTTTTGAATAGAGAATCTTGTTAAGAATTTTTTGGTTAGGTCTTCGAAGCTGGTGATCGATCTTGGTGGCAGGTTGTCGAACCACTTCATGGCTGACTTGGTGAGAGTGGTGGGGAAGGCTTTGCACCGAATTGCGTCGGAGGCGTCGACTAGGTACATTCTGCTTCTGAAGTTGCTGAGGTGATGACTTGGATCGGTGGTGCCGTCGTAGAGGTCCATATCGGGTGGTTTGAAGTTTCGCGGTACCTTCTCCTTCATGATCTCTTGCGTGAAGGGATCGTGGTTGCCCTCGGTGGTGGTGCCGCGTTCTGTCCGGTCTTTCAGGTTGGCCTCTATTTTCCGCAGTTTTTCTTCTAATTCTCTGCGCTTTCGAGCTTCCCTTTTCAGATCTTGTTCAGTTTCTTTCTGCTTTTTTATGTCTTCTTCGAGTTGTTTTAGTCGGTCTTGTTGTGCTCGGACTGCTTCTAGAATTTCCGAGCTCTTCTCTTTTTCAGAATTTTGTGGATCTTTGTTTGGGGGTGATGTTTTTGGGCGATTCTGTTTGTTTCCTCCTGGAGTGCGTGGTGATAGAGGGCTGTCCGGTCGTTCTCCGGTGTCAATTTCGTCCTCTTGTTCAGATGCAGCGTGGCCATTGTTGAGAGGGTCGTCCGCCATGATAGAGGGATGACTTCCAGGTTCCCCGGCAACGGCGCCAATGTTCCGAGGGTTACCTGAAACGTGTAGCTCGGTCGTCTGGAGAGGCCCGAGGTGGGGGTTCAGGGATCCGAGCTTGATATGCGGAGTGGTTGGTGGTTGTACCTGCAATGACACTCCGATGCTTAAGTTAGCATGGGTCCAAGCAGATATGCGCAGAATGTGGAATGAATGCCATACCTAGGTACTCCAGTGTATTTATAGTAGTTGGCCGTGATCTTCTCTGGATAAGATATTCTTATCTTATCTTATCTTTTGGGAGTTTATCTCTATCTTTGCGGAACCGCCTCTTCTAGGCCTTTTTCGGCCTTTAGGTTTTGGGCTGCGTTCCTTTTGATGGGCCTTCCTTGCTTTTTGTCCGAGGTCCGACCTTTAGGCGTGAGCCTTAGGACGAGGTCGGACCTTTTATGAATTTGCCGAGTTGGAGGAGCCCGGTCAGGGTATGAACAGGATGTAACCACACTATTAGGCTAAAATCTCACTTGCTTGTGTCCTTAGCTCAAAAATATGATCCACAATATATATATATTTCAAGCAAGTTCTATGAAAAGTTTTCACTCAAATCAATTGGTGTGCCCTATAGATAGAAATCTTGAAAATTTTCATTATTTTGACTAAGCTTATTGTGTATATATATGCAATAAGAATCCTAAAAATCTAAAATGAAATGCAAAAGTGTTGGGATTAGAAGTTTGTCACCCAAGATCGCCGATAGGTCGGACGACCTCCCCACACTTAAAAGTTTGCACCGTCCTCGGTGCATACAAAGGAGAGCTAGGTGGACGGGTTGCTACAATTGATGAGCTCCTTCAAAAGGTTGTGCGGATGACTTGTTTGTTGCCCCATTTAGAAACTTTCCTTTCCTTCCGTATTGGTGGCCAACCCAAAAGGAAAGAAAGAAAGAAAATTAAGCCTATAACAAAGATATCAAGGCAATTAGAACATAGGCGGGGGCTAATGCCAAATAAGAGTATGATTCCCTACTATATGTTAGCTAAGCATGTGAGTGAGAAAACAATGTAAGCTAAGGCATATCATTAAGCTCGATGCAAGAGTAAAGTTAAAGCATGAAGAGTGTATTGAGCATCAAGTTCAAATGAGAAGAAATGGGTCATAAAAGACAATATGAGGTCATATCAATGCATAAAGACACAAGAGTCATTCAAGATGAAGCATTGATTTAAAAGTTTCATCACTCAACAATATCAAACAAGTTAAGAAGCATCAAAATAATGCAAGAACTTCTCAACAATTGAGTAGGAAGATGCAACACCATTATTAAAATGACACTTAGAAAAAAACTGAAAACATGCTATAGAAACAAAATGAAAATGGAAAGAGTGAAAGTATGCGAATGCAGTGAACAAAAGAAAATGGAAGATGAGAAAAAAAAAATTTTTTTTTTACCGACGCGTGCGCGTCATGCACGCTTACGCGTCGATGTGCATATTGGTTGAAGGACGCGTACGCGCCAGGTGCGCGCACGCGTGCATCGAGTTAAGATGGAGGCATAGTGTCGGCCCAAGTCTGGCACAACTCTCGGGTAAAAGTACCAGGAGTGCAGATTGTGCAATCGATGCGCGCGCGCACAGTGTGCGTGCGCGTGCATTGCGAATTTAAGATCATGTGCGCGTACGCGCCAGGTTTAGACTTTCCGGATTCTCATGAATACCGCCATCAATCTAGCTTATACCACGAAGATTCTGATTAAGGAATCCAAGAGATATGCGCCCGGTCTAAGGTAGAATGGAAGGTGGTTGTCAGTCATGCGTTCATAGGTGAGAATGATGATGAGTGTCATGGATCATCACATTCATCATGTTGAAGTGCAACGAATATCTTATAATAAGAACAAGCGGAATTGAATAGAAAATAGTAGTAATTACATTGAAACTCGAGGTACAGCAGAGCTCCACACCCTTAATCTATAGTGTGTAGAAACTCCACCGTTGAAAATACATAAGTGATAGAGGTCCAGGCATGGCCGAATGGCCAGCTCCCATGAATGATCAATAGTCTCCTAAGATGAATAATAAAATAAAACTGAGAAAAAAGATATCTAATACAATAGTAAAATATCCTATTTATACTAGACTAGCTACTAGGGTTTATAGAAATAAGTAATTGATGCAGAAATCCACTTCCGGGGCCCACTTGGTGTGTGCTTGGGCTGAGGTTGACCTTTACACGAGCTGAGGCTTCTATTGGAGTTGAACCGCAAGTTGTAACGTATTTTTGGCGTTCAACTCTGGTTCGTGACGTGTTTCTGGCGTTTGACTCCAGAATGCAGCAGAGAACTGGCGTTGAGCGCCAGCTTATTTCTTCTAATCTCGAATAAAGTATGGATTATTATATATTGCTGAAAAGCTATGGATGTCTAATTTCCAACGCTGTTGAGAGCGCGCCATTTGGAGTTCTGTAGCTCCAAAAAATTCATTTCGAGTGCAGGGAGGTCAGAATCCAACAGCATCAGCAGTCCTTTGTCAGCCTTTTATCAGAGTTTTCCTCAGGTCTCTCAATTTCATCCAGAAATTATCTGAAATCACAGAAAAACACACAAACTCATAGTAAAGTCCAGAAATGTGAATTTAGCACAAAAACTAATGAAAACATCCCTAAAAGTAGCTAGATCCTATTAAAAACTACCTAAAAATAATGCCAAAAAGCGTATAAATTATCCGCTCATCACTCCCACCTAGCACTTTCGTTTATTGTCCTTAAGTTGGACTTATGGGGAGCTCTCCATCAAGGTGGCTTGTGCTTGAATCCATCCTTTAACATCCACCAATGCTTGGACTTCCATTGTGCTTCATCATTCAAAGTTACTATCTCCAAGCTTTGATGGAGTTCTTCACAAACTATGGCCTCCCAAAGTCGATCCTCCTTTTGTAATCCGGGATCCCACATTTTGTTTTCACAACCGTCTTTGAGTTGATCATGGTAAGTTCCTCCGGGTGGCAAGCAAAATGAGTTCTCACCAAGGCACCAAACTATCCTCCTAGACCCATCCACTAGAGCACTAATGATAAACCACTATTTTATGGTTTATATTGTATTTAATTGAGTGGTTTTATCAAGCTTTTCACCCATTTATTCATATGATTTGCATGATTTTACAATTCCTTCCTAGTTTAGGTCTATGATTGAAAACATGCTTCTTTGGTCTTAATTTAGCTAATCTTAATCCTCTCTTATTACCATTCGATGCCTTGATCTGTGTGTTAATTGTTTCAGGCTTTATAGGGCATGAATGAGTGAGAGATTGGGAAGGAAGCTTGCAAAAATGGAAGGAACACAAGAAATTGAGGAGATGACCAGCAAGAAGTGATGCGTACGCGTCAGCGACGCGACCGCGCGGAAGAAAGGAATTCACAGTGACGCGGCCGCATGGCTCACGCGACTGCGCGGATTAGAAAAGCATAAGTGATGCAGATGTGTGGACGACGCAAACACGTGGCAGGGAAAATCACGAATGACGCGTCCGCATGGATGACGCGATAGCGTGACGCACGCAATCTGCAGAATTACAAAAGTCGCTGGTAGAGATTTTGGGCCGCATTTTAACCCAGTTTTCGGCCCAGAAACATAGATTAAAGTCAGGGAACATGCAGAGACTCAACATGCTCTGATAATTCACAATTTTAGTTTAGATGTAGTTTAGAGAGAGAGTCTCTCTCCTCTCTCTTAGGATTTAGAAATTAGGATTTTTAGAAATTAGGATTTATTTTAACTCTTCATCAGGTTCAATATCTTTTTATTTCGACTCCTCTTTATTGTTGATTATTGTTCAAAATCTTTTCATAAGCCCCTTTCCACCATTCACCTCCATATGACCCCAATCCCTATTCACCACACCAACTACCATATGAACCTGATGCAATTGCATATTTGTTATATTAGCTAGTTAGTTTAGTTGGTTTTAGCTTAATTTCACTCATTTTCTCTAAATAAACAAGTCCTTTTATGAGTTTTATCTTCATGCATGAGAATACCAAGGAACATGTTGATTCTAGCCAAATTCATGCAAATGATTTAAGGAATACATACATGAATGAGTATGAATGAATCTCATGAAATGTATTGCATGAATTGGTAAGACTTTGAAGCTATTTCCTTTGTTGATGATAGGTGATGAAACAAGAAAGCATGGAAGCAAGAATGATGCAAGCCGGGCAAGAAGAAGAGAAGTTGGCGTTGCCAACTTGGAGAAAGGCTGCGTTGTTGGAGGCAACGCCAGGCAGCCTTGGAAGAGAAGTTGGCGTTGCCAACTTGGAGAAAGGCTGCGTTGTTGGAGGCAACGCCAGGCAGCCTTGGAAGAGAAGTTGGCGTTGCCAACTTGGAGAAAGGATGCGTTGTTGAAGGCAACGCCAGGCAGCCCTGGAGAAGCAAATGTTGGCATTGCTAACTTGAAGAAAATGGTGCGTGTTTGAAGGCAACGCCCAGGCAAGCAAAGAGCTGAGCCAAGAGGAGCTCGAGGGCGTTGCCAACGCCAAGAACCATAGGCGTTATTCAAGGCAACGCCAAGCAACAAGAATGAAGCCTTGAAGAGGAGCTCGAGGGCGTTGCCAACGCCAAGAACCATAGGCGTTATTCAAGGCAACGCCAAGCAACTTTGGCACCATAGGAAACAACCTCGAGCACGTTGCCAACGCCACTATCATTGGCGTGTTCCTTGGCAACGCCAGAAATGGTTGCTTGGCTAGGCACCAAGTCTTGGGTGCCAACCAAGTTGCCAACGCCAGGAAGCCTTGCCAACCACGTTGCCAATGCCAGGAAGCCTTGCCAATCAAGTTGCCAACGCCAGGAAGCCTTGCCAACCACGTTGCCAACGCCAGGAAGCCTTGCCAATCAAGTTGCCAACGCCAGGAAGCCTTGCCAATCAAGTTGCCAACGCCAAGTTATGTAGGCGTGTTCAATGGCAACGTGGGAAGCAATGTTTAGAGCCTTGAAGAAGCATCGAGCACGTTGCCAACTCAAGAAAACATTGGCGTGTTTGGCAACAACGCCAGGAAGCTTTGGATGGTGAAGAATGGAGGTAGCACGTTGCCAACTTGGAATATAGGGGCGTTATCCACAACAACTCCAACAAGGCAGCCTGACCTTACCTTCTTCAATGGAAGATATCCTGAGCTACAGAGATCCAAATTGAATGCTTCCAGTTGCGTTGGAAAGCTAACATTCAGAGCTTTCCAACCATATATAATAGTCTATGGTGGAGCACAAAATTGAAGCCAAACCAGAGTCATCTTTAGACCCTAAAAACAAGAACATGAAGTTGAAATTCAAGAAGGCTAGAGATGAGCCCTGGAGGGGGGGCACGAGCACGTTGCCAACGTGCTAGCAAGGGTGCGTTTTTGGCAACAACGCCAGCCTCATTTCCCTGCTGTGGGAGGCTAGGCACGGGCACGTTGCCAACTTGCTAGAATGGGTGCGTTTTTGGCAACAACTTGACAGCTTGACCTTACCTTCTTTGAGGAAGCATAACTTGAGCTAGGAAAGTCCAATTGAGGTGATTCCAGTGGCATTAGAAAATAGACATCAAGAGCTTTCCAATGATGTATAATAGTCCATATTGAAGCAGAAGGTTGACACTCAAATTCTGGGCTACATTTAGCATGAAAGTAGAGCCAAGAAGAGGAAAAGCAAGTTGTTAACAACAACTTGGGCTAGCAACGCCCAAGTCTGAAAGTTCACTCCCAGGAAATTGTGATGCACGTTGCCAACGTGCATTAAGGCCAGCGTTATTGACAAAAACGCCAAACCATTGGGCCAGAAGCATGATGAATGAACTCTTCCTTTCCAAGTCTAGCAACACTTCTTCCAATTGAGCCAAGAATTCAACAAAGAGGAAGCCCATATCTCCAACCCAATTCAAGATCTTTGAAAGAGCTTTGGGACTAGTATAAATAGAGATTGAGTTTGTACTTTGAGGGGACTTTTGACACTTAGAATTTTAGACTCTCAGCACTTTATTTTGAGAACTCTTTTAGCACTTCCGGGAGGATACTCGAAGAGCAAATTTTTGGTTCTTCTTGGAACTTCTCTTCTTCATCTCTTGAGCTTTAAGCATTTCATTATTCTTCTTCATCTTTCTTTGCATTTAGTTTAATCTTGGTTTATGGCAATTGTTGTTGAAATTGGAGCTATGACTCACTAAACCCCACTTTCATTAGGGGGAAGAGCTCTGCTTGTTGGAATGCATTGGTGAACTCATCTTTTCCTCCTCAATTCTAGTGGTTGATCTAAAGAGGGAACTCTTGTTCTTCAAAGATTCAACCACCATCGAGAGAGGGGTTAATCTATATGAATTATGTGGTGAATTTGAGGAAGGAGCCACATAATTCAGTTTAGAGTTCATCCTTTCATGATTTCTTTAATCAATACACCTTGGTTAGTATGTGAGATGTAACTCTCCTTGGTTGAGATTATGGGAGTTGTGTGGCTGGATTAGATTTGAGCTTCATCTCTTCTCATGAACAATTAGATCACGAGAGTGGCAATTGGTTATGTTGAGAGAAATTGAATCACCAAGAGATTGGGATTCAATTACCCACTTGCCATGGATCTATACCCATGATTGAGAAGGATTTGACTAACATCAATTCATGAAAACTTGCATCTCTGATCCCTAATGATCCTCTCTATCATTAATTCTCATTTCTTTTGCTCTTAGTGTTTGAATACCCATTGCCCAATTCCCTTCTACACTCTTGCAATTTATTATTCTTGTCATTTACATTCTGTTTCTTTATTTCTTGCTATTTACTCTTTTACTCTTTAGAATTCAGCACTCTATTTTCCTGCAATTTACTTTTGATGTCATTTAAGTTTCTTGCAATTTAAGTTTCCGTTATTTACTTTCACTTCATTTCTCTCTTCTAGTTCTTTACATTCTTTGCCATTTAAATTCTTGCAATTATGTTCAAAAATCAAAATGCTCATGAAATCAAAACTATATTTGCTTGACTAAATCTACCATTTAACTAAAGTTGCTTAATCTACCAATCTCCGTGGGATCGACCTCACTCTTTGTGAGTTTTATTACTTGATACGACCCGGTATACTTGCCGGTTATACGTGAAATCAAATTTTTACGTATCAAGTTTTTGGCGCCGTTGCCGGGGATTGGAAAGATTGACAATGATCAAGTGAAAGGTGGTTTAGATTAAGCATTTTTTTAGTGTTTTTGTTAAGCCCACTAACTGTTTGATACTTTGTTTCACTAACCCCAATTCCACTCTAGTTCTAGAGTGTCTCACTTGTGATTTTGGTTTTGTTTGTGTATGTCAGGAGCTAGTAGACGTAATATTGAGGACGAGAGAACCCTCCGAAGGATAAGGAGAGCAGAAAGAGGAAAGGGAATAGTTGGTGGAGAGGAGTCAGAGGAAGAAGATCAAACCATGGAGGATGAGATGCAAAATCCTCCTGGAGGGGTCAACAATAATGATGGACAAACTAGAAGGGTGTTATCCTCGTATACTATCCCTGATCCAAGACATTGTGGGAGCAGTATTGCTACACCAAATGTTCATGCCCATAACTTTGAGTTGAAACCTCAGCTCATCACTTTGGTACAGAACAATTGCTCTTATGGAGGGGGACCTCTTGAAGACCCAAATCAACATCTATCTGTTTTTCTGAGGATATGCAATACAGTGAAGCCAAATGGAGTGCATCCAGATGTCTACAAGTTGTTACTATTTCCATTCTCTTTGAGGGACAAGGCCACTCAATGGCTAGAGTCATTCCCCAAGGAAAGCCTCAACAATTGGAACGATGTGATGGGCAGATTTCTAGCAAAGTTTTACCCACCTCAAAGAATCATCAAGTTGAAGACAGAGGTTCAAACTTTCAGGCAAATGGAAGGGGAGTCATTGTATGAAGCCTGGGAAAGATATAAGGCACTAATGAGAAGATGTCCCCCTGACATGTTTAGTGATTGGGTTAAGCTCCAAAACTTCTATGAAGGCTTAAGCTTAGAAGCAAGGAAGGGACTAGACTACTCATCAGGAGGATCACTCAACATGATGAAAACTGCTGAGGAGGCTCAAGACCTCATTGAGATTGTGGCAAACAATCAGTATTATTACTCATCAGAGGGGCAACATAACCCGGCCCCAAAGAAAGGCGTAATGGAGCTTGAAGGTGTTGACGCTATCTTGGCACAAAATAAGTTAATGCACCAACAAATCCAACAACAAATGGAGATGATAACAAAGAGAATGGATGGTTTCCAGCTAGCATCAGTGAACACAACAAATCAACCATTACTTGAATGGAGCCAAGGTGAAGGGACCACTGTTGAACAACCACAAGAGCAAGTTCAATACATGCAGAATACCTCAAATTCTCAGGATGAATTTCATGGTGATACATACAACCCATCTTGGAGAAATCATCCCAATCTAAAGTGGGGTGAAAACCATTGGCAAAAGAATAACAACCACAATCACACCCGCAACACAAATAACCAAAATCACCATGCCAACAACACTAACCAATATAGAAAAACACAAAACACATATCAACCACCTCATAATAACTCACAAACTCACCAAAGCAACTTTCCTGCACCAACATCCAACCCACAGAATTACCACACTAATCCACCTAACAACTTTCAACAACAATCAACACCCATCATATCCCCAATTGACCATCATGAGACTAGAATTTCAAGTCTTGAAGCAACCTTGCAAGCACTTGCTCAAACCACTCAAGCCTTAGCTAAGGGACAAAAGGAACATGAGGTCACCATGAAGAGTATAGAGAGACAAGTGGGACAATTAGCCAAACAAGCTGAGCGACCAACCAATGTTCTCCCAAGTGACACAATACCCAACCCAAGAGAAGAATGTAAAGCTCTGCAGTTAAGGAGTGGCAAGGTAGTTGGTGAAAGTTCGAATAAAGAAGCAACAAAACCCAAAGAGGAGATACAAGTGGAAAGGCAGGATGAGGAAAAGGATTCAACATCTAACAAAGGCAAAGAGGTTGTCAAGCCACAAGGCAAACCACCCACTCAAGGAAGTAACCATGCTAGCAAGGAGAGTGTGAATCCACAACAAGAAAACAAAAATGAAGGAGTAAAAGCCTATGTACCCAAGCTTCCATACCCAACTAGGGTACATAAAGGAGCAAAGGACCAACAATTCCCAAGGTTCTTAGAAATCTTCAAGAAACTTGAAATCAACATCCCATTGGCAGAAGCTCTGGAACAGATGTCATTATATGCAAAGTTTCTTAAGGAATTGATCACCAAGAAGAGAAGTTGGCAAGAAAAAGAAACGGTGGTTCTCAATCAAGAGTGTAGTGCCATCATTCAAAAAGGGCTACCTCCAAAACTCAAAGATCCTGGCAGCTTCCTCATACCCTGCACGATTGGGAGCATGGCCGTTGACAAATCACTTTGTGATCTGGGAGCAAGCATTAACCTAATGCCCCTCACCATGATGAAGAAAATGATGATTGAAGAGCTTAAACCCACAAGGATGTCACTCCAACTTGCTGACAGATCCATCAAAATACCAAATGGAGTAGTTGAGAACCTCTTGGTGAAGGTGGGAAACTTCATATTCCCAGCTGATTTTGTGGTCCTAGACATGGATGAAGAGGGAAACAATTCAGTCATTCTTGGTAGACCCTTTTTGGCTACAGCTAGAACAATCATTGATGTGGAAAAGGGAGAGATGATTTTCAGAGTGCATGATGAGCAAATGACCATAAATGTCTTCAAAGCAATGCAACACCCTGTTGAGAAAAAAAGTTGCATGAGGATTGATGTAATGGATTCGTTGGTTGAAGAGGTACTTGACACAAACCATCAAGTGAAACAGGAGGAAGTCCAGAATGTTAAAGGACAAGAAGAGAACAAATTGGAAGCATCAGAGGAACCAAGTGAAGCTATGAAAGAAGAGGCACCACAACAAGAGTTGAAACCACTACCCCTCATCTTAAATATGCATTCCTTGGTGAGAAGGACAGCTTCCCAGTGATCATCAATTCCACATTGAGTGCAGAGGAAGAAGAAAAGCTCCTTGTGGTTTTGAAAGCTCACAAAGAGGCGTTGGGTTGGACCATTGATGACTTGAAAGGCATAAGCCCTGCCGTATGCATGCACAAGATACTTTTAGAGGAGAATTCCAAACCAGTGGTACAACCCCAAAGAAGATTGAATCCCACAATGAAGGAGGTTGTTCAAAAGGAAGTCCTGAAGTTGTGTAAAGCTGGGATCATCTACCCTATATCTGACAGCCCGTGGGTCAGTCCAGTGCAAGTAGTACCTAAGAAAGGGGGGATGACCGTCATTGTTAATGAGAAGAATGAGCTTATTCCAACACGAACAGTGACAGGGTGGAGAATGTGCATAGACTATAGGAGGCTGAATGATGCCACACGAAAAGATCATTTTCCTCTCCCTTTCATTGACCAGATGCTTGAAAGGTTGGCTGGCCATGCCTATTACTGTTTTCTTGATGGATATTCTGGGTATAATCAGATAGTGGTTGACCCCATGGATCAAGAGAAGACCTCCTTTACTTGTCCCTTTGGAGTCTTTGCATACAGGAGAATGCCATTTGGACTGTGTAATGCTCCAGCTACCTTTCAAAGGTGCATGCTATCAATCTTCTCAGACATGGTAGAAAAATTTATTGAAGTATTTATGGATGATTTCTCTGTTTTTGGTGATTCTTTCAATACTTGCTTACACCATTTTACCTTAGTCTTGAAAAGGTGCCAAGAAACCAATTTAGTCTTGAATTGGGAGAAATGCCATTTCATGGTACCCGAAGGCATCGTTCTTGGTCATAAAATTTCAAGAAAGGGTATAGAAGTTGACAAGGCAAAAGTAGAAATTATAGAAAAACTTCCTTTGCCAACTAGTGTGAAAGCCGTTAGAAGTTTCTTAGGACATGCTGGATTTTATAGGAGATTCATCAAAGATTTTTCCAAAATAGCAAAGCCACTAAGCAATTTGCTGGTGGTAGACAATCCTTTTATCTTTGATGATGAATGCAAACATGCTTTTGAAACTCTAAAGGCTAAGCTCACCACAGCACCAATCATCACACCCCCAAGTTGGGGACTACCTTTTGAACTCATGTGTGATGCAAGTAACCTTGCAATTGGTGCTGTGTTGGGGCAGAGGAAGGAAAAGAAGCTCCATGTTATCTACTATGCAAGTAAGGTATTGAATGAAGCTAAAAAAAACTACACCACAACAGAGAAAGAGCTACTAGCTGTGGTATATGCTTTTGATAAGTTTAGACAATATTTGATTGGATCTAAAGTCTTAGTGTATACTGACCATGCTGCTCTTAAGTATCTTGTGTCAAAACAGGATGCCAAACCAAGGTTAATCAGATGGGTGCTACTCCTACAAGAGTTTGACATTGAGATAAAAGATAGAAAGGGCAATGAAAATCAAGTTGCTGATCACTTATCAAGAGTACCACAAGATGCATGCCAAGACAACCTTCCATCAATAAATGAAGAATTTCCAGATGAGCACCTCTTGCAAATTCAACATGTCCCTTGGTTTGCAGACATGGCCAACTATAAGGCCGGAAGAATCATTCCACAAGAGTACACAAAACAACAAGTCAAGAAGCTGCTGCATGAGGCTAAGTTCTTCTTCTGGGATGAGCCATTCTTGTTCAAAAGATGCCCAGATGGAATGATAAGAAGATGTGTGTCAGAAGGTGAAATGAAGGACATACTTTGGCATTGTCACAACTCTAGTTATGGTGGTCATTTTGGAGCTGAAAGAACAGCTGCAAAGGTCCTTCAAAGTGGTTTTTACTGGCCTTCAATCTTCAAGGATGCTAGGGAGTTTGTGAGCCAATGCAATGAATGTCAAAGAACAGGGGGTTTGTCAAAGAAAAATGAGATGCCTCAGAAGTTCATTTTAGAAGTGGAACTCTTTGATCTGTGGGGAATAGATTTCATGGGACCTTTTCCCCCATCTTACACATTCAAATACATCTTGGTAGCAGTAGAGTATGTCTCCAAATGGGTAGAAGCAATAGCCACCACCACATGTGATACCAACGTGGTCTTGCAATTCCTCAAGAAGAACATCTTCACTAGATTTGGAGTGCCCAAAGGACTTATAAGTGATGGGGGAAGCCACTTCTGCAACAAGCAACTAAACTCCTTACTCCACAAATATGGTGTTACTCACAAAGTAGCTACTCCATATCACCCACAAACCAATGGGCAAGCTGAACTTGCCAACAGAGAGCTAAAAAGGATCTTGGAGAAAACTGTGGGAACAACAAGAAAGGATTGGGTTAGGAAGCTGGATGATGCACTTTGGGCATATAGGACAGCCTTCAAGACACCCATAGGAAAATCTCCATTTCAGCTGGTGTATGGAAAGGCATGCCATCTCCCTGTGGAGCTTGAACATAAAGCCTTTTGGGCCACCAAACTTCTGAATTTAGATGCTCAAGCAGCAGGAGAGAAGAGGTTGCTACAACTCAATGAACTTGAGGAGTTCAGATTGGAGGCATATGAAAATGCCAAAATATACAAAGAGAGAGCAAAGAGATGGCATGATAAGAGGATCTCTCAAAGAACATTCGAATCAGGCCAAAGGGTGTTGTTATTCAATTCGAGATTGAAGATTTTCCCTGGGAAGCTGAGGTCTAGATGGACTGGTCCATACACCATCACCAAAGTATCACCTCATGGCTATGTCGAATTACTTGATGAAGCCTCAAAACAAACCTTCACGGCTAATGGACATAGGGTGAAGCACTATTTTGGTGGCCCCTGGAGCAAGGAAGAGAGTGTGCAACTCTTAGCATGAGCAAAGAAGCTGCAGTGTCAAGCTAAGGACAATAAACAAGCGCTTCATGGGAGGCAACCCATGCACAGGGAGTCTTTTATTTTCATACTTTAGTAATCAATAATGATTAAGTAGACTAGTACATGGTGTATGCAAGGCACTAAGTTTGGTGTGGCCAATCTTGAAGTAATGGCAACAGTGTGTTCTACAACACTTAGCCACAAACTAAGTTTGGTGTCTTTACTTACATTAATAATGCTAGAAAAAATAGATTAGGGAATCAATTCATAAATTTTAATTTTTGCTTAGTCAATTTTGCATAGGAATATCATCATAAGTTGTTAGCTAGTAATGTCACTTTAAGAATCTCAAGCTTTTGGAATTTTGTTGCAAGAAAGAAAGAAAGAAGTGATGGGGAATCTTGGAGGGAGAGGTCACGGATACACAAGGAAGAGAAAGTCACATGAGTCTTGAACTTTGTGCATGGGGAAAAACAACTCAACATGCATTGGGCACAAGGAAGCATGCTCCCCATGCTATGACCGAACCCTTAGAGCCATGCATAGCACCACGGAAATCACTAGAATCATGCATCCCCGCCAAAGTTCACTTTAAATACTTCAACCATATTCATCAAACCTCACTTTTCCTCACTCATCCTTCTACCCCCCATAACCCCATCTCATCACCCGAAGTTACATATTTCCATATTCTCACCTCCAACTCATTCCATGTTTCCCATATTCTTACCTTAGGCCTAATCTTCACCCAACAAAACTCATGAAGCACTACATCCCCTCACATAACCGAAACACTCCACCTCCCCTCACCATCATTTTCTAGCTTGCCTAAGTCACGTTGTTGTCATATATCTCTCCCATTCACAACCATTTTCCTTGTGCTTGAGGACAAGCATTCATCTAAGTTTGGTGTGGAAGATTCAACCCTTGCAAGTGAATTTCAATGGCCTCATCATCAAGGGATAGGAGAGGAGATGAAGGACAAGACACCTTTGATCAAAGAAGATTCAAATCCAAACACAACGAGCGTATCTTCAGCTGGATGTCAAGCAAAGATGTTGTTCCAGAGTTACCATTCAAGCTAAGAAAAGATGAATACCCTGAAATACAAAAAATAATCAGAAAAAGGGGATGGGAGCTTATCTGTGACCAACCTCAAGAAGTGAGCATGCTTCTCATCCATGAGTTCTACACTAATGTGATAAGAGAATATGATGATGAAGAACCATACATGAGTTATGTAAGAGGTGTGACTGTTGATTTTAGCCCGGACACCATCAACAGGGTGCTAAAGGTCAAGGCAAAACAGTTCAAACGAGCTAACTATGAAGAAAGGGTTGAAAATGACCCAAGATATATGGATGTGGTAAGTGACTTATGCAGAGTAGGCACGGATTGGGTGTTGGATTCACATGGACAACCACTCAAACTTCGGAGAGGTGATCTCATACCTCAAGCAAAAGGATGGCATGACATAGTGAGGAGATCATTGATGTCTACTTCAAATAATTCTGAGGTAACGGTGAATAGAGCAATAATGATCCATTGTATAATGAAAGGAGGGAAAATCAATGTTGGAGACATTATAGCCAAGAACATCATTGACATAGCTCAAAAAGTCAAACAGGACAGCTGGCTAGGATATCCCAGTACTATTCTGCGCCTATGTGAAGAAGCTGGAGTGCCTCTGGAAGAATTTGGAGAAACTGATGTGGTCTCTGTTGGAAAACCTCTTACTCGAGAAAGGTTGGAATTCATCACCACAACCCAATTGGAAAGGCAACCTTTAGCAAGAAGGAAGAAAAGGAAAGAAGCAAGACAAGAGGAGGAGCCTCAAGAAAGGGAAGAACCTCATACCTTGAACATGAATCAACTCCAAGCCGCTTTGGAAGGAATCTCTGGGCAATATTCACAAATTCAAAGAAGCCAAGAGGAACAAGCTCAGCAACAAAGGGACCTTTGGCAGTTGATGGACCAACAAAGAGGGGTTCAAGTTCAATGGATGAACCAACAAAATGAATACCAAGCACACATGATGGAATTACAACAAGAACAATATGCCAAGATGCATGAAGCCATCAACAATTCAACAGTTGAATATGGAAAAGCCATGGAGAAAGTAATACAAGAACAAGCTCAACTAAGGAAAGAGCAAGCTCAGCAAAGGGAGCTTCTCCATAGGTTGGATGCTAGACATGATACATTTCACAAAGATTTCAATGAAAGCAGAATGTTCAGGAAAGCCAGGCATAAGGACAGACTTGACTATGATATATGCACCCAAGAAAAGCTCAGTTACCTCTGTTCCACACCCCCATTACTCAACCCACAAATTAAAACCTTTAATGAAGCTCGCAAGATATTTGAAGAGCAGGAACTTGCAAGGGTGAGATTTAATCAACAGAGGCTAAAGGAGACAATGATAAGCTCAGGAATTTGGCAAAGAGAAGAGGGGGATTCAACAACAACAAAACAACAAGGAGAGCTAAGAAGGAAAAAGAAAGAAGATCCAAAGGGGGATTCAACAACAAAACAACAAGGAGAGTTAAGGAAGAAAAAGAAAGAAGATCCAAAGGGCAAAGGAAAGCAAGGAGAATCAAGCAAAGAAAAAGGGACATGAAGACTAAAGGTGGTGAAGTTCCTTTGTTTTTCTTTATGCTTTAATAAATAAAGAAGATGTATGTCTGAAATATGGTATACCTTCTAGGATGCATTTTCTTTTTGAAGCATTATCTTTTATGTTGCCCATTCCATGCATCACCACTCACAGAGTTGGAATGGTTGTTTGTCTTAAGTACTTTTACTTGTCAATGGAATAAAAGATGTAGTTTGAGCAAGAACAGAGAGAATTCTAGCTTAAAAAGAATCATGTTGTCCCATGAGAAAAGTGCTAGCATACATGCATTTATTGTGAAAGAATCAAGGTTCAATGAACTCAAAAGAATGCTTGCTTATACAAGACTAGTTCGGTTAAGGATCACAAAGACTTTATCAGTAATAGCACAAATAACCTTGACAATAAAGAAAACAGAAGACAAAGAATGAAAGGCTAGGCATCAATGACAAAGTTTGGATATGTGTCTGTGGTGATTGATGTTAGGAGACATACTTGGGCTAGTAAATCCGAGGGGTGCTTCATCACCCGATAACTTGAGTTAACTAACTCGGGATTATCGATTGAAAACTCACAATCAAGAGTAGCTCTATAACAGAACATTTAGCAACCCAAAGAGGTGCTGGACACCACTATCCAAACAAAAAAAATTTCACTGTTATATGCCTGTGATTGAATGTGTTAAGGAGAGAGGCTTGAGTTAGTAAATCTTTAAGAGTGTCTCAACACTTAACAACTTGAACCAACTGGTTTGGGATTGTTGATTGAAAGCTTATGCTAAAGAGCCGCCTTAAGACAAGATTTCGAGCTCAATTAAAGAAAAAAAAAAGAAAAAAAAAAGAAGCAAAAAAAAAATGGTTCAAGGATCATATGCTACTGTATAGAAAAAGAAGTTTAGTGAAGTTAACCAATTTAGTATTGAAGCAAGCATTTTAATTGAAAAATTGAATAGCCATGTTCATTTGCAATAAATCAAGGACCACACAAATGAGGATGACATGCTCAATGAAAAATTACTCTCTGGAAGAACATTCAAGTCTTACATCTTAGATTCTTGTGACAAAGTTTCTATATTTTGCTTGAGGACAAGCAACACTTTAAGTTTGGTGTTGTGATGCAATTGCATATTTGTTATATTAGCTAGTTAGTTTAGTTGGTTTTAGCTTAATTTCACTCATTTTCTCTAAATAAACAAGTCC
Source organism: Arachis stenosperma (assembly GCF_014773155.1). Taxonomy (NCBI): domain Eukaryota; kingdom Viridiplantae; phylum Streptophyta; class Magnoliopsida; order Fabales; family Fabaceae; genus Arachis; species Arachis stenosperma. The sequence continues at coordinate 68,139,790 of NC_080379.1, forward strand.
TTTTATGAGTTTTATCTTCATGCATGAGAATACCAAGGAACATGTTGATTCTAGCCAAATTCATGCAAATGATTTAAGGAATACATACATGAATGAGTATGAATGAATCTCATGAAATGTATTGCATGAATTGGTAAGACTTTGAAGCTATTTCCTTTGTTGATGATAGGTGATGAAACAAGAAAGCATGGAAGCAAGAATGATGCAAGCCGGGCAAGAAGAAGAGAAGTTGGCGTTGCCAACTTGGAGAAAGGCTGCGTTGTTGGAGGCAACGCCAGGCAGCCTTGGAAGAGAAGTTGGCGTTGCCAACTTGGAGAAAGGATGCGTTGTTGAAGGCAACGCCAGGCAGCCCTGGAGAAGCAAATGTTGGCGTTGCTAACTTGAAGAAAATGGTGCGTGTTTGAAGGCAACGCCCAGGCAAGCAAAGAGCTGAGCCAAGAGGAGCTCGAGGGCGTTGCCAACGCCAAGAACCATAGGCGTTATTCAAGGCAACGCCAAGCAACTTTGGCACCATAGGAAACAACCTCGAGCACGTTGCCAACGCCACTATCATTGGCGTGTTCCTTGGCAACGCCAGAAATGGTTGCTTGGCTAGGCACCAAGTCTTGGGTGCCAACCAAGTTGCCAACGCCAGGAAGCCTTGCCAACCACGTTGCCAACGCCAGGAAGCCTTGCCAATCAAGTTGCCAACGCCAGGAAGCCTTGCCAACCACGTTGCCAACGCCAGGAAGCCTTGCCAATCAAGTTGCCAACGCCAGGAAGCCTTGCCAATCAAGTTGCCAACGCCAAGTTATGTAGGCGTGTTCAATGGCAACGTGGGAAGCAATGTTTAGAGCCTTGAAGAAGCATCGAGCACGTTGCCAACTCAAGAAAACATTGGCGTGTTTGGCAACAACGCCAGGAAGCTTTGGATGGTGAAGAATGGAGGTAGCACGTTGCCTACTTGGAATATAGGGGCGTTATCCACAACAACTCCAACAAGGCAGCCTGACCTTACCTTCTTCAATGGAAGATATCCTGAGCTACAGAGATCCAAATTGAATGCTTCCAGTTGCGTTGAAAAGCTAACATTCAGAGCTTTCCAACCATATATAATAGTCTATGGTGGAGCACAAAATTGAAGCCAAACCAGAGTCATCTTTAGACCCTAAAAACAAGAACATGAAGTTGAAATTCAAGAAGGCTAGAGATGAGCCCTGGAGGGGGGGCACGAGCACGTTGCCAACGTGCTAGCAAGGGTGCGTTTTTTGCAACAACGCCAGCCTCATTTCCCTGCTGTGGGAGGCTAGGCACGGGCACGTTGCCAACTTGCTAGAATGGGTGCGTTTTTGGCAACAACTTGGCAGCTTGACCTTACCTTCTTTGAGGAAGCATAACTTGAGCTAGGAAAGTCCAATTGAGGTGATTCCAGTGGCATTAGAAAATAGACATCAAGAGCTTTCCAATGATGTATAATAGTCCATATTGAAACAGAAGGTTGACACTCAAATTCTGGGCTACATTTAGCATGAAAGTAGAGCCAAGAAGAGGAAAAGCAAGTTGTTAACAACAACTTGGGCTAGCAACGCCCAAGTCTGAAAGTTCACTCCCAGGAAATTGTGATGCACGTTGCCAACGTGCATTAAGGCCAGCGTTATTGACAAAAACGCCAAACCATTGGGCCAGAAGCATGATGAATGAACTCTTCCTTTCCAAGTCTAGCAACACTTCTTCCAATTGAGCCAAGAATTCAACAAAGAGGAAGCCCATATCTCCAACCCAATTCAAGATCTTTGAAAGAGCTTTGGGACTAGTATAAATAGAGATTGAGTTTGTACTTTGAGGGGACTTTGACACTTAGAATTTTAGACTCTCAGCACTTTATTTTGAGAACTCTTTTAGCACTTCCGGGAGGATACCCGAAGAGCAAATTTTTGGTTCTTCTTGGAACTTCTCTTCTTCATCTCTTGAGCTTTAAGCATTTCATTATTCTTCTTCATCTTTCTTTGCATTTAGTTTAATCTTGGTTTATGGCAATGTTGTTGAAATTGGAGCTATGACTCACTAAACCCCACTTCATTAGGGGGAAGAGCTCTGCTTGTTGGAATGCATTGGTGAAACTCATCTTTTCCTCCTCAATTCTAGTGGTTGATCTAAAGAGGGAACTCTTGTTCTTCAAAGATTCAACCACCATCGAGAGAGGGGTTAATCTATATGAATTATGTGGTGAATTTGAGGAAGGAGCACATAATTCAGTTTAGAGTTCATCCTTTCATGATTTCTTTAATCAATACACCTTGGTTAGTATGTGAGATGTAACTCTCCTTGGTTGAGATTATGGGAGTTGTGTGGCTGGATTAGATTTGAGCTTCATCTCTTCTCATGAACAATTAGATCACGAGAGTGGCAATTGGTTATGTTGAGAGAAATTGAATCACCAAGAGATTGGGATTCAATTACCCACTTGCCATGGATCTATACCCATGATTGAGAAGGATTTGACTAACATCAATTCATGAAAACTTGCATCTCTGATCCCTAATGATCCTCTCTATCATAATTCTCATTTCTTTTGCTCTTAGTGTTTGAATACCATTGCCCAATTCCCTTCTACACTCTTGCAATTTATTATTCTTGTCATTTACATTCTGTTTCTTTATTTCTTGCTATTTACTCTTTTACTCTTTAGAATTCAGCACTCTATTTTCCTGCAATTTACTTTTGATGTCATTTAAGTTTCTTGCAATTTAAGTTTCCGTTATTTACTTTCACTTCATTTCTCTCTTCTAGTTCTTTACATTCTTTGCCATTTAAATTCTTGCAATTATGTTCAAAAATCAAAATGCTCATGAAATCAAAACTATATTTGCTTGACTAAATCTACCATTTAACTAAAGTTGCTTAATCTACCAATCTCCGTGGGATCGACCTCACTCTTTGTGAGTTTTATTACTTGATACGACCCGGTATACTTGCCGGTTATACGTGAAATCTAATTTTTACGTATCAGAACCATACCCAGAACCACCACCTCAATATACACCATCTCCATATCCTTATCAAGAGGAACCACTTCCGTGTTATGAACCTTCTCTCCCAACAGATGAACCCTCCTATCCACCCTAAACCTCCATGGAAAGCAAACTTACCTCTATCACTAGTCTTGCCTCTACTCTTCAAGCACTTATATCCCGCTTGGGCCAACCCTCTACACCCAATATTCAACCTTCAAGCTCCACTGCACTTCCATCTCAACCACATAATGATCCACCCATCCAATCACCACCATCCATGGAAGAGCACTGGTGGACGAAATTGTGATCACATCAATATAGCATTAATGTATTTATTGTAGAATTGTGGAACTTAGGATTTTTTGGTACGAGTGGGCACAATTCCGTTCAACTAACCAGCAAGTGTACTGGGTCGTCCAAGTAATACCTTACGTGAGTAAGGGTCGAATCCACAGAGATTATTGGTTTGAAGCAATCAATGTTATTTTATTAATCTTAGTTAGGATGTCAACAAGGATTATTTGGATTAAAAGTGAAATTACTAGATTTCATTATAAAAATAAAAGAGGGAACAATGTTACTTTGAATTGCAGTACTGGGGAATATGTTGGAGTTTTGGAGATGCTTTGTCCTTTGAATTTCTACTTTCCTTGAGATCCTCTTCTCACACGCAAGGTCTATCCATGGCAAGCTCTATGTAGGGTGTCACCGTTGTCAATGGCTACTTCCCATCCTCGCAGTGAAAGCTATGCACGCACTCTGTCACAGTACGGCCAATCACCGGTTGGTTCCCGCTCCTACTGGAATAGAATCCCTCTTTTGCGCTGTCACTAACGCCCAGCAGGTTAAAGTCTGAAGCACGTCACAGTCATTCAATCCCGGAATCCTACTCGGAATACCACAGACAAGGTTTAGACTTTCCGGATTCTCATGAATGCCGCCATCAATCCGGCTTATACCACGAAGATTCTGATTAGGGAAGCTAAGAGACATTCATTCAATCTAATGTAGAACGGAGGTGGTTGTCAGGCACACGTTCATGGATTGAGGAAGGTGATGAGTGTCACGGATCATCACCTTCTCCACAGTTAGGCGCGAATAAACATCTTAGATAAGAACAAGCGTGTTTGAATGGAAAACAAAGGAATTGTATTAAATCATCGAGACGCTGCAGAGCTCCTCACCCCAACAATGGAGTTTAGAGACTCATGCCGTCACAAAGTATGTAATTCAGATCTGAAAATAGCATGAGGTACAAGATATGTCTGTAAAAGTTGTTTAAATAGTAAACTAGTAACCTAGGTTTACAGAAAGTGGATAAACTAAGATAATTGGTGCAGAAATCCACTTCTGGGGCCCACTTGGTGTGTGCTGGGGCTGAGACTAATGCTTTCACGTGTGGAGGCCTTTCTTGGCGTCAAACTCCAGGTTTTGACGTGTTTTGGGCGTTCAACTCCGGATCATGACGTTTTTCTGGCGTTTAACTCCAGACAGCAGCATGTACTTGGCGTTCAACGCCAAGTTACGTCGTCTATCCTTGCGCAAAGTATGGACTATTATATATTGCTGGAAAGCCTGGATGTCTACTTTCCAACGCCGTTGAGAGCGCGCCAATTGGACTCCTGTAGCTCCAGAAAATCCATTTCGAGTGCAGGGAGGTCAGGATCCAACAGCATCAGCAGTCCTTTTTCAGCCTAAGTCAGATTTTTGCTCAGCTCCTCAATTTCAGCCAGAAAATACTGAAATCACAGAAAAACACACAAACTCATAGTAAAGTCCAGAAATATGATTTTGCCTAAAAAAATATTATTTTACTACTAAACTAACTGAAACATGCTAAAATCTACATGAAAATTACCCCCAAAAAGCGTACAAAATATCCGCTCATCACAACACCAAACTTAAACTGTGCTTGTCCTCAAGCAACTAGAGAATAAAAATAGGTTCTAACAGAAATTAAGAAGTAATATATATTTTAGAGTTTTAAATGAAGCTCAGATTTTATTAGATGAGCGGGGCTTGTAGCTTTTTGTCTGAACAGTTTTGGCATCTCCCTGTATCTTTAGAATTTCAGAATAATTGGCATCCTTAGGAACTCAGAATTCAGATAGTATTATTGACTCTCTAGTATAGTATGTTGATTCTTGAACACAGCTACTTATGAGTCTTGGCCGTGGCCCTAAGCACTTTGTCTTCCAGTATTACCACCGGATACATAAATGCCACAGACACATAACTGGGTGAACCTTTTCAGATTGTGACTCAGCTTTGCTAGAGTCCCAGTCAGTGGTGTCCAGAGCTCTTAAGCACACTCTTTTGCTTTGGATCACGACTTAACCACTCAGTCTCAAGCTTTTCACTTGGACTTCATGACACAAGCACATGGTTAGGGACAGCTTGATTTAGCCGCTTAGGCTGGATTTAATTTCCTTAGGCCCTCCTATCCATTGATGCTCAAAGCCTTGGATCCTTTTTACCCTTGCCTTTTGGTTTTAAGGGCTATTGGCTTTTTCTACTGCTCCTTCTCTTTTTTTTTTTTTTTTTTTTTTTTTTTTCGCAAGCTTCTTTTTCACTGCTTTTCTTGCTTCAAGAATCAATTTCATGATTTTTCAGATCATCCATAATATTTTTCGTGTTCCTCATCCTTTCAGGAGCCAATATTCATCAAATTCAAAGTACAATTTATGCACTGTTCAAGCATTCATTCAGAGAACAACAAGTATTGCCACCACATATAATTAATTATAGTCTTTATTACTAAGAACTCATAAATATAGATTACTTCTTTATTCTTAAAAAAATTCTACTACTTTATTTATGCCTGATGATGATGAGAAAAATAAATTACAGCTTAATTGGAAATAAAATCAAAATAGACATACTAATTACTACTACTACTATAACTTCTAAGGTAAAATCCTATAATAATACTATCACAGAGTTAAAGCTGGAATTAGAACTAACAACCTGTTGTTTTGGGAAGTGGATGTTCCTTTAGTCTGTGGGATGCCTTCAAGAATTAATTTCTGATGCTTCAGCTCCCTTAAGTTCACATCCTTGCTCTTCCTGTTCTCTTAGGTGCCATGATCTTAATGAGTTTTAGCTCAGTGATCATGGCAAATCACACCAAAACTTAGAGGTTTGCTTGTCCTCAAGCAAAAGAAAGGAAAGGAGAGGAGAAGAAGGAAAGGCATTTTACATAAAGATAAGATGAGTTAAAAGATATGAGAAGAAATTAAAAATATTTGAAAAAGAATTGGATTAGAAAAAGATACAATTTTAAAAAAAGAAAAGATATGAATCAAAATTTAAAAGATAGAATTGAATTTTAATTTTGAAAAGGATTTTTAAAAGGAGTTAAAGATGTGTTGGAAACAAATTTGAAAAGATGATGGATTGAATTGGAAAGCCATTTATTCTTTTGGGTTAAGATAAATCTAAAAAAATTTGCAATCATTGGATTTTAGAAATTAGGATAAACTTTTTGGAATGAAAGTGATAATTTAAAATATGTTTATGCAAGAAATCATGAATTGAAACATAAAAAGAAAATTGCAAAGAAAAACGAAATTGTACCTCCTCCCACCATCCTGGCGTTAAACGCCCACATGGGCATGGTTTGGGCGTTTAACGCCCACATGTTGCTTCTCCTGCGTTCAACGCCCATGTGGCGTTGAACGCCAGGAGGTCCTTCTTTACTGGGCGTTTTTCTAAACGCCAGAATGCTTAAACAGATTCTTTCTGGCGTTAAACGCCCAGAAGGCTTTAACGCCCAGAAGGCTACCCTACTGGCGTTGAACGCCCAGTGGGTGCTTCTTTTGGGTGTTTAACGCCCAAAGTATTTCTTACTGGCTTTTCATGCCATGAGCTTCCAATTTCCTGTAACTCTGTGACTTCAACCAATTGCTATTTCACCTTTTGAAGATACTTGGACTCAAACCTGTAAAGAAAATCAATACGAATAAAATTAAATTTTGTGATTGGCTGGGTTGCCTCCCAGCAAGCGCTTCTTTAATGTCTTTAGCTGGACTGAGTTTTAATCAAGTCTCAGTTTTGAGCATTCTTGCTCAAAATTGCCTTCAAGATAATGTTTGACTCTTTGTCCATTAACAATGAACTTTTTGTTAGAGTCCTTATCCTGAAGCTCTATGTATCCATATGGTGACACGTTTGTAATGACATATGGACCTCTCCACCGGGATTTTAATTCCCCAGGGAATAATTTGAGCCTAGAATTGAATAGCGGAACTTTTGCCCCGGATCAAAGACTCTGGATGACAATTTCTTATCATGCCATCTTTTCGCTTTCTCTTTGTAAATCTTTGCATTTTCGAAAGCATTGAGTCTAATTTCCTCTAGCTCTGATTCGAGACTCTCAGCCATATTGACCTCTCTTACCAGAGAGTCAATTATATCAACATTCATGCAGTCATTTGGGGTGTCTGGATGTTGCATGGCTTTAACAACATTCAGCTTGAACTCTTCCTCATTGACTCTCAAGGTTACTTCCCCTTTTGGATATCAATGAGGGTTCGGCCAGTTGCTAGGAAAGGTCTTCCTAGAATGAGAGTTGCATTCTTGTGCTCCTCCATTTCCAGCACCACAAAGTCAGTAGAAAGGCAAATGGCCCAACCTTGACTATCATGTCCTCAATCACGCCTGATGGGTATTTAATGGAGCCATCAGCAAGTTGAAGACATATCCTGGTTGGTCTGATTTCTTCAGTTAAACCAAGCTTTCTAATAGTAGATGCAGGCATTAGGTTGATACTTGCTCCAAGATCACATAAAGCTTGCTTGGTGCAAGTGCCCTCTAATGTGCATGGTATCATAAAGCTCCCAGGATCTTTAAGCTTCTCAGGTAAGCTTTTCAGAATGACTGCACTGCATTCTTCAGTGAGGTAAACTTTTTCAGTTTCCCTCCAATCCTTCTTATGACTTAAGATTTCTTTCATGAACTTAGCATAAGAGGGTATTTGCTCAAGTGCTTCTGCAAACGGAATCTTTATTTCAAGAGTCCTGAGATAGTCTGCAAAGCGGGCAAATTGCTTATCCTGTTCCGCTTGACGGAGTTTTTGAGGATAAGGCATTTTGGCTTTGTATTCCTCAACCTTAGTTGCTGCAGGTTTATTACCTACAGAAGTGGGTTGGGAAGCCTTTTTAGAAGGATTGTTATCAGCACTTGTATGTGACTGATCACCCACTGGCGTTTGAATACCAGGGGTGGAAGCTGGGGTGGCGTTAAACGCCACTCCTTGCTTGTTATTGGCGTTTGAACGCCAGCTTTGTCCCTTTCTGGGCTCGGACTGTCTTCAGGAGGATTTTGGGTATCCACTTGTTCATTTCTTGGTTTCCTGCTTCTTTGAAGTGAGGTATTTAATATTTTCTCACTTCTTAATTGAACTGCTTGACATTCTTCTGTTATTTGTCTTGACAGTTGTTTTTCTGTCTGCTTTAATTGTACTTCCATGTTCCTGTTAGCCATTCTTGTTTCCTGTAATATTTTCTTGAATTCGGCTAGCTGTTGAGTTAGAAAGTCCAATTGCTGATTGAATTCATTAGCCTGATCCACTGGACTGAGTTCTGCAGTTACTGTTTTAGCTTCTTCTTTCATGACAGATTCATTGCTTAAGTACAGATGTTGATTTCTGGCAACTGTATCAATAAGCTCTTGAGCCTCTTCAATTGTTTTTCTCATATGTATAGATCCACCAGCTGAGTGGTCTAGAGAAATCTGAGCTTTTTCTGTAAAGCCCATAGTAGAAGATGTCTAATTGTACCCATTCCGAAAACATTTCAGAGGGGCATTTTCTTAGCAACTCTCTGTATCTCTCCCATGCATCATAAAGAGATTCATTATCTCCTTGTTTGAAGCCTTGGATGCTTAGCCTTAGCTGTGTCATCCTTTTTGGAGGGAAATAGTGATTCAGGAATTTTTCTGACAGCTGTTTCCATGTTTTTATGCTGTTCTTAGGCTGGTTATTTAACCACCTCTTAGCTTGATCTTTTACAGCAAATGGAAACAGTAATAGTCTGTAGACATCCTGATCTATTTCCTTATCATGTACTGTATCAGCAATTTGCAGAAATTGTGCCAGAAACTCTGTAGGTTCTTCATGTGGAAGACCAGAGTACTGGCAGTTTTGCTGCACCATGATAATGAGCTGAGGATTCAGCTCAAAGCTACTAACTCCAATGGAGGGTATACAGATACTACTTCCATATGAAGCAGTAGTGGGGTTAGCATATGACCCCAGGGTCCTCTTGTCTTGTCCATTCATACTTACTTTAGAATTGGAATACAAGAGATAATTTATATGTTGATTTAGAAGAATGGAATAAGTAAAAACAAAATATATAGAAAGAAATTAAAAATATAAATTTTTTTTTTTTTTGAAAATATTTTGTGAAAATATATATTTTTTTTCGAATTAAAAATAAAATAAACGAAATAAATAAAAGAAATTAGAAATATTTTGAAATTGAAATTTGAAATTTTTTTTTTATGAAAGATTTTCGAAAAAAAAAATAGTTCAAAATTAGTTAGAAAAAAAAAATAAAAATTTTTGAATTTTGAATTTTATGATGAAAGAGAAAAACACACAAAAGACACAAGACTTAAAATTTTTAGATCTAATGCTCCTTATTTTCGAAAATTTTTGGAGGGAAAACACCAAGGAACACCAAACTTAAAAATTTTAAGATCAAGACACAAGAAAAACTCAAGAACACCTTGAAGATTCACAAGAACACCAAGAACACAAGAAAGAACACCAAACTTAAAATTTTTAGAAAACCAAGACAAATTTTCGAAAATTATATTAAAATTAACAAGAAAACACCAAACTTAGAGTTTGGCACAGATTAAACCAAGAAAAATTATTTTTGAAAAAGATTTTCAAAAAAAACTGGTGCCCAATTGCCAAGAACATAAGCCAACACTATAACCAACTGAATTAAAATGTAATGTATTTTAAAGATGTATTATTTTATGGATAAACTAAATTTTTGAAAACTAATGTTTTGAAAAAGCACAAGAAAAACAAGAAAAGACACAGAACAAGAAAAACTCAAGATCAAACAAGAAAAATAAGCAAGAACAACTTGAAGATCAATGAAGAACAAAGAACACAAGTCGAAAATTTTAAAAGAAAGTATGAGATATGCAATTGACACCAACTTAGAACAAGACACTAAACTCACGAAGATTTAACAATTAATTAAGAAAAATAATATTTTTGAAAAGGAATTTTTTTTTTGAAAATAAACTATCCTATCAAGATTTAATGACTCTATAACAATAAAAAATAAAAATAAAAATAAATTATTCCTAATCTAAGAATAAAATAAGCCTTCAATTGTCCAAACTCAATAATCCCCGGCAACGGCGCCAAAAACTTGGTGGACGAAATTGTGATCACATCAATATAGCATTAATGTATTTATTGTAGAATTGTGGAACTTAGGATTTTTTGGTACGAGTGGGCACAATTCCGTTCAACTAACCAGCAAGTGTACTGGGTCGTCCAAGTAATACCTTACGTGAGTAAGGGTCGAATCCACAGAGATTATTGGTTTGAAGCAATCAATGTTATTTTATTAATCTTAGTTAGGATGTCAACAAGGATTATTTGGATTAAAAGTGAAATTACTAGATTTCATTATAAAAATAAAAGAGGGAACAATGTTACTTTGAATTGCAGTACTGGGGAATATGTTGGAGTTTGGAGATGCTTTGTCCTTTGAATTTCTACTTTTCCTTGAGATCCTCTTCTCACACGCAAGGTCTATCCATGGCAAGCTCTATGTAGGGTGTCACCGTTGTCAATGGCTACTTCCCATCCTCGCAGTGAAAGCTATGCACGCACTCTGTCACAGTACGGCCAATCACCGGTTGGTTCCCGCTCCTACTGGAATAGAATCCCTCTTTTGCGTCTGTCACTAACGCCCAGCAGGTTAAAGTCTGAAGCACGTCACAGTCATTCAATCCCGGAATCCTACTCGGAATACCACAGACAAGGTTTAGACTTTCCGGATTCTCATGAATGCCGCCATCAATCCGGCTTATACCACGAAGATTCTGATTAGGGAAGCTAAGAGACATTCATTCAATCTAATGTAGAACGGAGGTGGTTGTCAGGCACACGTTCATGGATTGAGGAAGGTGATGAGTGTCACGGATCATCACTTCTCCACAGTTAGGCGCGAATAAACATCTTAGATAAGAACAAGCGTGTTTGAATGGAAACAAAGGAATTGTATTAAATCATCGAGACGCTGCAGAGCTCCTCACCCCCAACAATGGAGTTTAGAGACTCATGCCGTCACAAAGTATGTAATTCAGATCTGAAAATAGCATGAGGTACAAGATATGTCTGTAAAAGTTGTTTAAATAGTAAACTAGTAACCTAGGTTTACAGAAAGTGGATAAACTAAGATAATTGGTGCAGAAATCCACTTCTGGGGCCCACTTGGTGTGTGCTGGGGCTGAGACTAATGCTTTCCACGTGTGGAGGCCTTTCTTGGCGTCAAACTCCAGGTTTTGACGTGTTTTGGGCGTTCAACTCCGGATCATGACGTTTTTCTGGCGTTTAACTCCAGACAGCAGCATGTACTTGGCGTTCAACGCCAAGTTACGTCGTCTATCCTTGCGCAAAGTATGGACTATTATATATTGCTGGAAAGCCCTGGATGTCTACTTTCCAACGCCGTTGAGAGCGCGCCAATTCGACTCCTGTAGCTCCAGAAAATCCATTTCGAGTGCAGGGAGGTCAGGATCCAACAGCATCAGCAGTCCTTTTTCAGCCTAAGTCAGATTTTTGCTCAGCTCCCTCAATTTCAGCCAGAAAATACCTGAAATCACAGAAAAACACACAAACTCATAGTAAAGTCCAGAAATATGATTTTTGCCTAAAAACTAATATTATTTCACTAAAAACTAACTGAAACATGCTAAAATCTACATGAAATTACCCCCAAAAAGCGTACAAAATATCCGCTCATCAAGCACCAACATCCATCAATCCAAGAGCAACATGATCCCACCGATACTATTGACATGGAACGAGAGAGAATGGATCATCTTCGTGAATCCATACTTCATAAGGAGCTAGATGAGGCACTAAACGTGAAGGTAGTAGACACCCTTGAAGTTGACAGCGCGGTTGAAGAACTAGTGAAAGAAGACAACAAGGAGAATTTTGTGCTTAAAGGTGAAGAAATAGTTGAAAAGAAAATCATCGAGGACGAATACGATTGCATACTTAAATACCTGGATCAAGAAAGAAATCGATTACCTTTCCGACGTTTGGACATTCAAAGAACCCCCATGTTTTCATGTGGGAAATCTACTGAAGAATGTAGCAGGAAGGAGAAATTGGGCACTCCGGTGGATAGTGAGCAGCACGATTTAATATTGGAACAAGTGGAGGAAGCCGGAATTATTGAAGAAGAATATGAGGCAATGGTTGAAGACTTAGGAGATGCTGAACCTCCATGGGAAAGTCAAGTTATAGAGCATCCTTCAAAGACGTTTGAAGCTGATGTTGAGGAGGGTGTACAACCTCCAAAGCATATCATAGTTGAAGACTTTGAAGGAGACAATCAAGAGATGGATTCAATCATTGATGAATTCTTATCTACATTTGAATCCTCTTCCATTGGACTTGATATGGAGTTTAAAAAAGATGAAACACAACATCCCATGCCCTTGGTGAATAATGAAGAAGAGATTAAATTCGAAGAAATTCACCAAAAGGAAAAGGTTGATATTGAAGATTACAAAGAGGTGGAAGATGTCGAAGAAGAGCACAAGGGAGTGGAGCTTGCACGTTCATTAGAAACACCTCCCCCTAAGTTGCCATCATCCTTCACAACATTCAAGTGGGTAAAATTTATATCCCTTAGCTTTCTAATTCCACTTGAATATGGGCTACTGGAGACGGATGGTCAACTTAGAGCTCTCTGTGGCATTAAGAGTAAGAAGAAGATGGTCAGTGATAAGATTTATCCTGCAAGGTTTAACATGGTTGTGTGCTCAACATTTAAACACAAAGGTTGGTGTAGAGCTCAACTGAATGGGTCTAGGAAGTTGTCTGGCTGCTTCAGTGAGAATTCAGACTGTTTGCCGCCCGGCTGGAACAATATTGCCCAACAAGAAGACGGGTGCAAAAGCAAGATTTGGGACCCCGGAATTCAATCTGGAAATCAACACTCTTGGGGCCTTGTCACTTGCTTTAACTTACTTGAAGGCTTTCTGCGCCTAGTTTGGGACCCCGAAGGCTACTGGAACTCCAAACACTGGTGGAGATTCCTGGATCAGTACAAGCACAAGCCACCATAACAAGGATCTCACTAGAATGTCCAACTTAAGGACTTTAACTAAAAGTGCTAGGTGGGAGACAACCCACCATGGTATGTGATGAGCGGATAATTTATATGCTTTTTGGCATTGTTTTTAGGTAGTTTTTAGTAAGTTCAAGCTACTTTTAGGGATGTTTTCATTAGTTTTTATGTTAAATTCACATTTCTAGACTTTACTATGAGTTTGTGTATTTTTCTGTGATTTCAGGTAATTTCTGGCTGAAATTGAAAGACTTGAGCAAAACTCTGATAGGAGGCTGACAAAGGACTGCTGATGCTGTTGGAATCTGACCTCCCTGCACTCGAAATGAATTTTCTGGAGCTACAGAACTCCAAATGGCGCGCTCTCAATGGCGTTGGAAAGTAGACATCCAGAGATTTCCAGCAATATATAATAGTTTATACTTTATTCGAGAATTGACTTCGTAAAATGGCGCTCAACGCCAGTTCCATGCTGCTGTCTAGAGTAAAACGCCAGAAACACGTCACGACCCAGAGTTGAACGCCCAAAACACGTTACAACTTGGCGTTCAACTCCAAAAGAAGCCTCAGCTCGTGGATAGATCAAGCTCAGCCCAAACATACACCAAGTGGGCCCCGAAAGTGGATTTATGCGTCAATTACTTACTCTTGTAAACCCTAGTAGCTAGTTTAGTATAAATAGAACTTTTTACTAGTGTATTAGTCGTCTTTTGACCACGTTACATCTTTGGTCTCAGTTTTGTTTTATTGTTCATCTTAGGAGGCTATTGATCACGTTTTGGGGGCTGGCCATTCGGCCATGCCTGAACCTTTCACTTATGTATTTTCAACGGTGGAGTTTCTACACACCATAGATTAAGGGTGTGGAGCTCTGCTGTACCTCAAGTTTCAATACAATTACTACTATTTTCTATTCAATTATCTTTATTCCTATTCTATGATATTCGTTGCGCTTCAACTTGATGAATGTGATGATCCGTGACACTCATCATCATTCTCACCTATGAACGCGCGTGACTGACAACCACTTCCGTTCTACCTTAGGCCGGGCGCGTATCTCTTGGATTCCTTAATCAGAATCTTCGTGGTATAAGCTAGAATTGATAGCGGCATTCATGAGAATCCGGAAAGTCTAAACCTTGTCTGTGGTATTCCGAGTAGGATTATGGGATTGAATGACTGTGACGAGCTTCAAACTCGCGATTGCTGTGTGTGATGACAAACACAAAAGAATCAAGGGATTCTATTCCAACATGATCGAGAACCGACAGATGATTAGCCTTGCCGTGACAGAGCGTTTGGACCTTTTTCACTGAGAGGATGGGATGTAGCCATTGACAACGGTGATGCCCTACATACAGCTTGCCATGGAAAGGAGTAAGAAGAATTGGATGAATGTAATAAGAAAGTAGAGATCCGGAAGGAACACAGCATCTCCATGCACCTATATGAAATTCCCACCATTGGATTACATGAGTAACTCTATCTTTATTTTACTTTCTGTTTATTTTTATTAATCAAATTTAATCCAATAATCTCTTAAATTAGTTATTCAACCTAACCGGGATGTACAAGATGACCATAGCTTGCTTCATACCAACAATCTCTGTGGGATCGACCCTTACTCACGTAAGGTATTACTTGGACGACCCAGTACACTTGCTGGTTAGTTGAACGGAGTTGTGTCCACACATAGCAAAGAGCCATTAAATAAATCTCATGCAAATACAAAGAGAACGAATCACAATTTCGTCCACCAAGTTTTTGGCACCATTGCCGGGGATTGTTGAGTTTGAACAACTGACGGTTCATCTTGTTGCTCAGATTAGGTAATTTTCTTTTCAAAAACTTTTCAAAAATCTTTTTCAAAATTTTTCTTTTCTTTTTCGTTTTTTCCAAAAATATTTTCGAAAAAATTAATAAAAATCCAAAAGAAATCATAAAGTCATAAAAATAAAAAATATTTTATGTTTCTTGTTTGAGTCTTGAGTCAACTTTTAAGTTTGGTGTCAATTGCATGCTTTAAAAATTTTTTCTTGCATTTTTCAAAAATTCATGCATTCATAGTGTTCTTCATGATCTTCAAGTTGTTCTTGGTAAGTCTTCTTGTTTGATCTTGATGTTTCTTGTTTTGTGTTGTTTGTTGTTTTTCATATGCATTTTTCGTTTGTTAGAGTCCATGCATTAAAAATTTCTAAGTTTGGTGTCTTGCATGTTTTCTTTACATCAAAAAATTTTTCAAAAATATGTTCTTGATGTTCATCATGATCTTCAAAGTGTTCTTGGTGTTCATCTTGACATTCATAGTGTTCTTGCATGCATCATGTGTTTTGATCCAAAATTTTCATGTTTTGGGTCATAATTGTGTTTTTCTCTCTCATAATTAAAAATTCAAAAATAAAAAATATATCTTTTCCTTTTTTCTCTCCAAATTTTCGAAATTTTGGGTTGACTTGGTAAAAAATTTTTAAAATTAGTTGTTTCTTACAAGTCAAGTCAAAATTTCAATTTTAAAAATCTTATCTTTTTAAATTCTTTTTCAAATTATTTTCAAAATCTTTTTATTATCTTTATATCAAATTTTTGAAATTACACTAACAATTAATATGATTGATTCAAAAATTTGAAGTTTGTTACTTTCTTGTTAAGAAAGGTTCAATGTTTAAAATTCTAGAATCATATCTTTTAGTTTCTTGTTAGTTAAGTAATTAATTTTAATTTTAAAAATTAAATCTTTTTCAAAATATCTTTTTCTTAAAAATCTTATCTTTTTATCTTATCTATTTATCTTGTCTTTTTATCTTATCTTTTTCAAAATTTTATTTCAAAATATCTTATCTAACTTATCTTCTTATCTTCTCAAATTTGATTTTAATATCTTTTTCAACTGACTATTTGACTTTTTGTTTGTTTCTTATCTTTTTCAAAACCACCTAACCACTTTTCTCTCTCTAATTTTCGAAAATATCTCATCTCTTTTTCAAAAATTCTTTTTGTTTTAAATTTTAATTTTAATTATATCTTATCTTTATTTTTTAAAATTACTAACTCCTTTTCAAAAATTAATTTTCGAATTCTCCCTCTCTTCTCTTCATCTCTTATCACCTCCCCTATCCTTACTCTTTATACAGACTATTCATCCCTCTCCTTCCATTATCCCCTTTCTTCTTCTACTAACATAAAGAAATCTCTATACTGTGACATAGAGGATTCCTCTTCTTTTCTTGTTTTCTTCTCTTTCATATGAGCAGGAACAAGGAAAAAGGCACTCTTGTTGAAATTGATCCAGAACCTGAAAGGACTCTGAAGAGGAAACTAAGAGAAGCTAAATTACAACAATCCAGAAACAACTATTCAGAAATTTTCGAACAAGAGAAGGAGATGGCAGCCGAAAATAATAATAATGCAAGGAGGATGCTTGGTGACTTTACTAAACCCACGTCCAAGTTTGATGGAAGAAGCATCTCTATTCCTACCATTGGATCAAACAACTTTGAGCTGAAACCTCAGCTAGTTGCTTTAATGCAACAAAACTGCAAGTTTCATGGACTTCCATCTGAAGATCCTTATCAGTTTTTAACTGAGTTCTTGCAGATTTGTGAGACTGTAAAGACGAATGGAGTAGATCCTGAAGTCTACAGGCTCATGCTTTTCCCTTTTTCTGTAAGAGACAGAGCTAGAACATGGTTGGACTCACAACCTAAAGATAGCCTGGACTCCTGGGAAAAACTGGTCACGGCCTTCTTGGATAAATTCTTTCCTCCTCAAAAGCTGAGCAAGCTTAGAGTGGATATTCAAACCTTCAAACAAAAAGATGGTGAATCCCTCTATGAAGCTTGGGAAAGATACAAGTAGCTGACCAAAAGGTGTCCATCTGACATGTTTTCAGAATGGACCATATTAGATATATTCTATTATAGTCTATCTGAATTTTTGAAAATGTCATTGGACCATTCTGCAGGTGGATCCATTCACCTAAAGAAAACACCTGCAGAAGCTCAAGAACTTATTGACATGGTTGCAAACAACCAGTTCATGTACATCTCTGAGAGGAATTCCGTCAATAATGGAACACCTCAGAGGAAGGGAGTTCTTGAAATTGATGCTCTGAATGCCATATAGGCTCAGAACAAAGTGTTGACTCAGCAAGTCAACATGATCTCTCAAAGTCTGAATGGATGGCAAAATGCATCCAACAGTACTAAAGAGGCAGCTTCTGAAGAAGCTTATGATCCTGAAAACCCTGCAATGGCAGAGGTTAATTATATGGGTGAACCTTATGGAAACACCTATAATTCATCATGGAGAAATCATCCAAATTTCTCATGGAAGGATCAACAAAAGCCTTAACAAGGCTTTAATAATGGTGGAAGAAACAGGCTTAGCAATAACAAGCCTTTTCCATCATCTTCTCAGCAACAGACAGAGAATTCTGAGCAGAGCCCCTCTAATTTAGCAAATTTAGTCTTTGATCTGTCAAAGGCCACTTTAAGTTTCATGAGTGAAACAAGGTTATCCATTAGAAATCTGGAGGCACAAGTGGGCCAGTTGAGTAAGAAAGTCATTGAAACACCTCCCAGTATTCTCCCAAGCAATACAGAAGAGAATCCAAAAGGAGAGTGCAAGGCCATTGATGTGATCAATATGGCCGAATGCACAAGGGAGGGGAAGGACGAAAATCCTAGTGAGAAAGACCTCCTGGGACGTCTCTCAAGCAAGAAGGAGTTCCCTATTGAGGATCCAAAGGAATCTGAGGCTCATATAGAGACCATAAAGATTCCATTAAATCTCCTTCTGCCATTCATGAGCTCTGAAGACTATTCTTCCTCTGAAGAGGATGAAGATGTGACTGGAGAGCAATTTGCTCAATATTTAGGAGCTATCATGAAGCTGAATGCCAAGTTGTTTGGTAATGAGACTTGGGAAAGTGAACCTCCCTTGCTCATTAGTGAACTAGATACCTGGATTCAGCAAATTTTACCTCAAAAGAGACAAGATCCTGGCAAGTTCTTAATACCTTGTACCATAGGCACCATGACCTTTGAAAAAGCTCTATGTGATCTGGGGTCAGGGATAAATCCTATGCCACTCTCTGTAATGGAGAAGCTGGGGATCATTGAGGTACAACCTGCCTTGTTCTCATTACAATTGGCAGACAAGTCATTAAGACAAGCTTATGGATTAGTAGAGGACGTGTTAGTAAAGGTTGAAGGCCTTTACATCCCTGCTGATTTCATAATCTTAGACACTAGGAAGGAAGAGGATGAGTGCATCATCCTTGGAAGACCTTTCCTAGCCACAGCAGGAGCTGTGATAGATGTTAACAGAGGTGAATTAGTCCTTCAATTGAATGGGGACTACCTTGTGTTTAAGGCACATGGCCATCCCTCTGTGACAAAAGAGAGTAAGCATGAAGAGCTTCTCTCAGTACAGAGTCAAACAGAGCCCCCACAGTCAAACTCTAAGTTTAGTGTTGGGAGGCCACAACCAAACACTAAGTTTGGTGTTAAGACCCCATATCCAAACTCTAAGTTTGGTGTTGGGAGTTTTACAACATTGACCTGATCACCTTTGTGGCTCCATGAGAGCCCACTGTCAAGCTAATGACATTAAAAGAGCGCTTGTTGGGAGGCAACCCAATTTTTATTTATCTAATTTTTATTTTTATTTTATTGTTATTTTGTGTTTTATTAGGTACATGATCATGTGGAGTCACGAAAAAAATACAAAAATTAAAAACAGAATCAAAAACAGTAGAAGAAAAATCACACCCTGGAGGGAGGACATACTGGCGTTCAACGCCAGTAAGGAGCATCTGGCTGGCGTTCAACGCCAGAACAAAGCATGAATCTGGCGCTGAACGCCAGAAACAAGCAACATCCTGGCGTTTGAATGCCAGGAATGTGCCTTGAGGAAAGCTGGCGCTGAACGCCAGTAACAAGCATGGAACTGGCGTTCAACGCCAGAAACATGCTACACATGGGCGTTGAACGCCCAGAGTGTGCATCATCTCGGCGTTTAAACGCCATAATGGTATGCAAAGGCATTTTACATGCCTAATTGGTGCAGGGATGTAAATCCTTGACACCTCAGGATTTGTGGACCCCACAGGATCATCTCAGGATCTGTGGACCCCACAGGATCCCCACCTACCTCCACTCATCTTCTTAACATTCTTTCCAATAAACACTCTCTCCCGATTAAAACCCTTCACCACTCACATCCATCCATCTCTTCCCCACCCAAACCCACCCTACATAGCCGAATACACACCTCTCTCCCTCTCCTCCATATCTTCTTCTTCTATTCTTTCTTCTTTTGCTCGAGGGCGAGCAACATTCTAAGTTTGGTGTGGTAAAAGCATAGCTTTTTTTGCTTTTCTTGCTTTTCCATAACCATTAATGGCACCTAAGGCCAGAGAAACCTCAAAAAAAAAAAAGAGAGAGAGAGAAAAGAAAGAGAAGACAAAAGAGAAGACAAAAGCTTCCACATTTGAGTCATGGGAGATGTAGATATCCATCTCAAGGGTCCATAACTCAGTGGAAGAGCATTTGACTGCACATCAAGAGAGCATGAGAAATTCTCTCATCAAGAAATTCCTGAGATACCACAGGGGATACATGTTCCTCCACATAATTATTGGAAGTAACTAAGGGTAGGAACACCAAAATCACTAGGGATCATGCAACAGAAGCAAGGAAGAGACATAAAGGAGCTCAAAAAAGCACCATTGGACCTTCAAAAGGCGCCAACCTCACTAAGGTGGACTCATTCCTTGTTCTTATTTCTCTGTTTTTCAATTTTTATGCTTCATGTCTATTTATGTTTCGTATCTCTACTTCATGATCATTAGTAGTTAGTAACTATGTCTTAAAGTTATGAATAATTCCATGAATCCTTCACCTCTCTTAAATGAAAAATGTTTCTAATTCAAAAGAACAAGAAGTACATGAATTTCGAATTCATCCTTGAATTTAGTTTAATTATATTGATGTGGTGACAATACTCTTTGTTCTCTAAATGAATGCTTGAACAGTGCATAATTTTGATCTTGTTGTTTATGAATGTTAAAACTGTTGGCTCTTGAAAGAATGATGAACAAAGAGTAATGTTATTGATGATCTGAAAAATCATAAAATTGATTCTTGAAGCAAGAAAAAGCAGTGAATGCTTGCGAAAAAAAAAGAGAAAAAAATGGCGAAAAAAAAAGAGAGAAAGAAAAAGAAAAAGCAAAGCAGAAAAAGCCAATAGCCCTTAAAACCAAAAGGCAAGGGTAAAAAGGATCCAAGGCTTTAAGCATTAATGGATAGGAGGGCCCAAGGAAATAAAATCCAGGCCTAAGCAGCTAAACCAAGCTGTCCCTAACCATGTGCTTGTGTCATGCAGGTCCAAGTGAAAAGCTTGAGACTGAGTGGTTAAAGTTGTGATCCAAAGCAAAAAGAGTGTGCTTAAGAGCTCTGGACACCACTAACTAGGGGACTTAGCAAAGCTAAGTCACAATCTGAAAAGGTTCACCCAGTTATGTGTCTGTGACATTTATGTATCCGGTGGTAATACTGGAAAACAAAATGCTTAGGGCCACGGCCAAGACTCATAAAAGTAGCTGTGTTCAAGAATCAACAAACTTAACTAGGAGAATCAATAACACTATCTGAAATTCTAAGTTCCTAGAGATGCCAATCATTCTAAACTTCAAAGGAAAAAGTGAGATGCCGAAACCGTTCAGAAGTAAAAAGCTACAAGTCCCACTCATCTAATTAGAACTAATATTCATTGATATTCTAAATTTATAGTATATTCTCTTCTTTTTATCCTATTTTATTTTCAGTTGCTTGGGGACAAGCAACAATTTAAGTTTGGTGTTGTGATGAGCGGATAATTTATACGCTTTTTGGCATTGTTTTTAGGTAGTTTTTAGTAAGTTCAAGCTACTTTTAGGGATGTTTTCATTATTTTTTATGTTAAATTCACATTTCTGGACTTTACTATGAGTTTGTGTGTTTTTCTGTGATTTCAGGTAATTTCTGGCTGAAATTGAGGGACTTAAGCAAAACTCTGATAGGAGGCTGACAAAGGACTCCTAATGCTGTTGGAATATGGAGCTACAGAACTCCAAATGGCGAGCTTTCAACGGCGTTGGAAAGTAGACATTCAGAGCTTTCCAGCAATATATAATAGTTTATACTTTATTTGGGAATTGACGACGTAAACTGGCGCTCAACGCCAGTTCCATGCTGCTGTTTGGAGTAAAACGCCAGAAACACGTCACGACCCGGAGTTGAACACCCAAAACACGTTACAACTTGGCGTTCAACTCCAAAAGAAGCCTCAGCTCATGGATAGATCAAGCTCAGCCCAAACATACACCAAGTGGGCCCCGGAAGTGGATTTATGCATCAATTACTTACTCCTGTAAACCCTAGTAGCTAGTTTAGTATAAATAGAACTTTTTACTAGTGTATTAGTCGTCTTTTGACCATGTTACATCTTTGGTCTCAGTTTTGTTTTATTCTTCATCTTAGGAGGCTATTGATCACGTTTTGGGGGCTGGCTATTCGGCCATGCCTGAACCTTTCACTTATGTATTTTCAACGGTGGAGTTTCTACACACCATAGATTAAGGGTGTGGAGCTCTGCTGTACCTCAAGTTTCAATAAAATTACTACTATTTTCTATTCAATTCTCTTTATTCCTATTCTAAGATATTCGTTGCACTTCAACTTGATGAATGTGATGATCCGTGACACTCATCATCATTCTCACCTATGAACGCTCGTGACTGACAACTACTTCCGTTCTACCTTAGGCCGGGCGCGTATCTCTTGGATTCCTTAATCAGAATCTTCGTGGTATAAGCTAGAATTGATGGCGGCATTCATGAGAATCCAGAAAGTCTAAACCTTGTCTGTGGTATTCCGAGTAGGATTCTGGGATTGAATGACTGTGACGAGCTTCAAACTCGCGATTACTGGGCGTGATGACAAACGCAAAAGAAACAAGGGATTCTATTCCAACATGATCAAGAACTGACAGATGATTAGCCGTGCCGTGATAGAGCATTTGGACCTTTTTCACTGAGAGGATGGGATGTAGCCATTGGCAACGGTGATGCCCTACATACAGCTTGCCATGGAAAGGAGTAAGAAGAATTAGTTGAATGTAATAAGAAAGTAGAGATCCGGAAGGAACACAGCATCTCCATGCACCTATCTGAAATTCCCACCATTGGATTACATGAGTAACTCTATCTTTATTTTACTTTCTATTTATTTTTATTAATCAAATTTAATCCAATAATCTCTTAAATTAGTTATTCAACCTAACCGGGATGTACAAGATGACCATAGCTTGCTTCATACCAACAATCTCTGTGGGATCGACCCTTACTCACGTAAGGTATTACTTGGACGACCCAGTACACTTGCTGGTTAGTTGAACAGAGTTGTGTCCACACATAGCAAAGAGCCATTAAATAAATCTCATGCAAATACAAAGAGAACGAATCACAATTTCGTCCACCAGTACGGTCGTTTCTTTTTCAGTTTTATTTCGTGTTATTTATTTTTATTTCCTTTTTAATTGAACCTTAATATTATTCATTTGCATTGCATACTGCATAATTGCATACCTGCATGAAAAAAAAAAGGAAAACACGCACGCAACGCGGCAACGTCGCTGACGCGTCCGCATCACTAGTGCGTTGGGTAGAAAAGAATTGAACAGAGAGTCATACGAGAGCGTGACTAGAGGCGCGCCTTTAGCATAATTTGACCCCACGCGACGGCGTCGCTCACGCAACCGCGTCATGTGGAACTTTGGCCTCCCACGCGACCGCGTCACCAACACGGCCGCGTGCCATGAAAATCGACGTCAAAAAGGTGCATGGCCGAAAGTTGTGCTGGAATTGGGCTGGACTCGTGCTAGAAGCCCAAGCCCTCCCACGCGAACGCGTGCCCCACGCAGCCGCGTCGTCTTTCAAAAATGGCCATCCACGCGATCGCGTCACCCATATTTTTGGCAAAATGCAATTCAAACAGAGAGTTGTGCGAATGCGAGGCTGCACTCGCGCCACTAGCACAAATCATGTGACGCAATCGCGTGGTGCGCACCATGCGGCCGCGTCACCCACGCGACCGCGTCGCTAGCGTCGCACAACTTAACCTAATATGCCAAAATATTTTATCTTTTCTTCCCCAATCCTAATTTTTCCCTCCATCCTTTCTTACTCACTTCTTTCCCTTCTCATTCTTCTTATCTTTCATTTTATTTATTTGCATATTTCATTCATTGCATTTTAATTTAGTGCATATTTTTCTTTTCTTTTGTAAATTTATCATTTTTCCTTTGGTGTTGATTTTCTTATTTAACTGTTGCATCTTTTCTGGTATAATTTTTAGTGACTTGTTTTACCATGTTGGGTGATGCTATTTTTCTGTCAATATCAATCTTTTATGATACCTGTATTCTTTTTGCATTGACATGAACTTACATTGTCTTTTATTACCCACTATCTTCCTCATTGTTGTACATTTTGTACCACTGGCATGCCATGGCTTCTATTGTTTTCTCACGTACATGTTGAAGCTTCCATGTAAATGAGACCCTTATCATTTGGCATTAACCCAACCATACTTCATTTATTTTCTTATCTTTATTTCTGGGTTACTTTTTTTCCCTATTTTCTTTCAGGATGGCCACCCGAAAGGGAAGCGGAAGATGTTTACATGGGGAGAGAAGACAAGTCCATCTGCACAATCTTTGGAGAAAAGCATCAGTTGGAACAACCCGCCCACCTGCACATCTTAGCATGCACCGAGGACGGTGCAATTTTTAAGTGTGGGGAGGTCGATACCGATCTCCATGGGTTAGCCATTTTCTTCTTTTCAACACCATTGTTTTATTTTCTTTGTTTGTTCATTATTGCATTTGCATGTTTAATTGCATGTTTATTTGATTTTATGCATTTAGCTACTGCTTGGTTAAAATAATAAGTTTCTTTTTAAGATCCTATTTTTGAAAATTTCACTAATTTAAATTGAGAATTTTTGTGTTAAATTTGTTTGAAGTTGTATTTGGAACATGGTTTTTAAGCCAAAGAACACACAACCTGTGAGATTTTGAGCTTATTTACATGGTTACATTATTTAACCATAAATTTTTATTCTTGTGTGTTTTCTTCTCTGTAATTGTAATCTTTACTTTGTTCCATTCTAGATGTCCAATATTTAATATATTTACATGCTTGCATATGATTGAGGCCATTATTTGTTATTAGCTCACTTATCCCAAATAAGCCTACCTTTTACATCACCCTTGTTAGCCACTTTAAACTTTTTAACCCCCTTCTATTTCATAACCACATTACTAGCCTTAACCAGAAAAACAAAATAAAAATCCCAAGTTGAATCCTTGGTTAGCTTAAGATAGATATTGTGTATAATTTAAGTGTGGGGAAACTGTAGGAACATGGGTTAATAAGAGAATGTATCATGTTTCTAATTTATTTGAATATTGAGAATTTGGGAACCTACTCATGAAAAAACCAAAATAGAAAAAATAATGGAAAATCCATGTGCATTGATAAGTTATGTTTGCTTTTATGATTCAAAAAAAAATTATGAATAAGGGGACAAAATTACCCCAATAATAAGTTTAGTAGAGAAATCAATGCACATGGAAGTAAAATCAAAATAAAATTGATACATGAGTATGTGATATAAAGTGGGAAAATTATAGGAAGCTAAGTATAATTTTAAAATTTTTATAGAGTATGTATATGTTAGGTGAGATCTTAAACTACTCAAGGATTCACTTTACTAGCTCACTTAGCCTTATATATACCCTTACCTTTACCTCAGCCCAATTACAACCCTGAAAAGACCTCATGATGTTTGCATTGGTATGCTAAATATTTGTTGATTGATTAGATGAAGAACAAAGTTTTAGAAAGCATGACTAGAGAAGAGTAGAGTGATTACCCTATACACTAGAGGGATTAGAGTGATATACACTACCAGTGAGGGTTCCGTGCTTAATTCTATGTTCCCTGCTTTCATGAGCTATCTTCTTCTTGCAAGTTACTTATATTGTATTTTGTGATTTGAATTAGTGAAATCCAATTCATATTTATTCTTGAAGGATTTATTTATTTTTTTACCAAGTAGGTAGAATCATTTTAGCATGTAGTTGCATTCACATTCATAGGTTGCATGGCATGAGTCTTGCCTTTCCCTATTCATTTATTTGGTCTCCTTGAGTTTAGCATGAGGACATGCTAATGATTAAGTGTGGGGAGGTTGATAAACCACTATTTTATGGTTTATATTGTATTTAATTGAGTGGTTTTATCAAGCTTTTCACCCATTTATTCATATGATTTGCATGATTTTACAATTCCTTCCTAGTTTAGTTCTATGATTGAAAACATGCTTCTTTGGTCTTAATTTAGCTAATCTTAATCCTCTCTTATTACCATTCGATGCCTTGATCTATGTGTTAAGTGTTTCAGGCTTTATAGGGCATGAATGAGTGAGAGATTGGGAAGAAAGCTTGCAAAAATGGAAGGAACAGAAGAAATTGAGGAGATGACCAGCGAGAAGTGACGCGTACGCGTCAACGACGCGACCACGCGGAAGAAAGGAATTCACAGTGATGCGGCCGCATGGCTCACGCGACCGCGCGGATTGGAAAAGCATAAGTGACGCGGAAGCGTGGACGAGGCGAACACGTGGCAGGGCAAAACGCGAATGACGCGCCCGCATGGATGACGCGATCGCGTGACGTGCGCGATCTGCAGAATTACAAAAGTCGCTGGCAGAGATTCTGGGCCGCATTTCAACCCAGTTTTTGGCCCAGAAACACAGATTAAAGTCCGGGAACATGCAGAGATTGAACATGCTATGATAATTCACAGTTTTAGTTTAGATGTAGTTTTTAGAGAGAGAGGCTCTCTCCTCTCTCTTAGGATTAGAAATTAGGATTTATTTCAACTCTTCATCAGGTTCAATATCCTTTTATTTCGACTCCTCTTAATTGTTGATTATTGATGTTGCTTATTTGGCTTATAACTCTTCATATTTGGATTGATTTTATTTTATTAATGCAATTGAGGTATTTCAGATTTATGATTTGTTTCTCTTATTTATGATATAAATAATTTAGATTTTTCTACCTTTTGGCTTTGGTTGATTAATTGGTAACTCTTGAGTTATCAAACTCATTGTTGACTGAAAATTGGAATTCTTCAAGAATTGATTCGAGATCCAATAACTCTAACTTTTCCCAAGGAAAGACTGGGACTTGAGGATTCGAATTAATTCATTCACTTGACTTACCTTCATAGTTAGAGGTTAACAAAGTGGGAGAAAAAATCCAATTCTCATCATAATTGATAAGGATAACTAGGATAGGACTTCCAGTTCTCATACCTTGCCAAGAGTTTATTTTACTGTCATTTATTTATTTTACTTGTCATTCATCATAATTGTTTCTCATTCTTAAAACCCCCAATTTACAAACTCATAACCAATAATAAGAACATACCATCCCTGCAATTCCTTGAGAAGACGACCCGAGGTTTAAATACTTCGGTTATCAATTTATTTAGGGATTTGTTACTTGTGACAACCAAAACATTTGTATGAAAGGACTTTTGTTGGTTTAGAAGCTATACTTGCAACGGGAATTTATTCTGAATTCTAGACCACGCAAAAGTTCTCTTATCAACTAGTCCAACCCTTGCTCCTTGAAGCTTCAACCATAATGAGCCTAGAGTTACAACGCCAACCACTAAACATCCTCCTTTTACGCTCAACACCACAAAGTGCCCTAAGTTGGCCATCCGTCTCAAGCAAACCAAATTCAAATGGGATAATAAAGCTAAGAGTTAGAAGTTTTATCCACTCGAATGAAGGATTGGATGACAACCTAGGTGGAGGAGTTCCCAATGATCTTGACAAGGCACGCTCTACTCCCGTCCATCCTCTCCTAGAGGCTTCCACCATTTGGCAAGGTTCTTCAAGCTTTACCTTTTGCCAAGCTTCCTCAAGTTCAAGTTCTTCTTCACCAATCTCCTCTAGCTCTTCCTCATCACTCAAATCATAATAGGAGGTTGAGTGAAATCGACGTCATCATCAATTCCATGTATAGTGGGGAAGGATTCCTTAAACTCAAAAGGATCATATGTTAATGCAGAATCATCATAAATAGGAGGGCATATTGATTGGAACACTTCTCCTAATTCTTCAATCACCTTGTGCCTTGGAGGTTGTGCACTATTCTCCTCAACATTAACTTCAAACTCCATGGAAGAAGGCTCTTCAATTTGTGATTCCTCTATGTACTCAACATATCCTAAGGTGCCAACCATTACTTCCTTTGGTTCAATCATCTCTACCTTCTCTTCTTGTTGCACTTCTTGCTTTAACTCTTCTTCTTCACCTTGAAGCTCCAATTTCACACCCTTACTAAGCTCTTTGGTTGCTTCTCCACATTCAATAATGGGAGTGCCTTGATCGTGCAAGCCTAGGCAAGATGAGACTATGTTACTAATGGCTTCTACCATGATAGCCATCTTAGCTCCTAGCTCCTTAAACTTCTTTTCATCCTCCTCTTGTTACCTTAAGATACGAGATTCAAGATCTCTCAGTTCTAGCATGAGGGCTTCATCGGGAGGTGGTGGTGGAAGAGAGGGTTCATTGTTTGAGGGAAGGGTATTGTAGTTGGAAGGTGGTTCATATTGGTGAAATTCTTGAGGTGTTGTGTATGAACTTTATGGTTCATGGGAGTATTGGTGTTGGAATAGTGGTGGCTCTAGATATGGTTCATATGGTGGTTGGTATGGTGGGTATGGTTTAGGATCATATGGAGGTGAATGGCGGTATGAGGCTTGTGAGTATGGTGGAGGGCTATATTGAGGAGGGGGTTCATATGCATATGATGATTATGGTTGACAACTACAATGAGGGTCATCGCATACATTAGATTGGTATGCATCAAGATTTGAATTGTACCCATAAGAAACTGGAGGAGGTTGTTGCCAAGAAGGTTGTCCATAAGCTTGGGGTTCCTCCCACATTTGATCTCCAAATCCTTGATGCACATCCCCATTGAAGCTTCCATTTCCTGCAACGTAGTTGTAACCATGCTCATAGCCAAAAGGATGAGAATTCATAGTAAAAGAGAAAATAAAACAAAAGCTAACAAGAAACAAAGAGAACAAAATCCTACAACTAGCAAAAACTAACAAACAAACCAAAAATCGAGCTATTCACAATATATACAATAGCCAATAACATAGCACCATTGCAATTCCCCGACAACAGCGCCATTTTGATTTAGCAGAATTTGTCGTGATAGTTTAGAATTTGTCGTTGGTTATAGAATTTCTCAATGAAATTCTCGTTGAAAGTATAGTTCTAAACCAACAAACAATCCTCAATCAAAATTTGCTTTTGTCACATGTACGAACCCCAATGAAAATTAACCAAAGTATTTGAACTTCGGGTCATCTCAAAAGGAATTACAATGAAGTGAATGATTATTGGCTATGAATGAACAAATGGGGTTTTATTGACAAAGGGGCAAGAAATTAAATGGACAAAAAAGTAGACGGCAAGAAAAGTAAATCAAGCAAGCAACTAAAGAAAGCAATTAATAAAGAGAGACATTCACCGCAAAGATTGAGAATATAGGCTTTCTATCCTAGTCATGCAATGATTAATTCCTCTTATTTAGTCAACTCCAACAAATGGAAGAAGACATCATGTTATCTTCACATAGGAAGAACGTCAAACAAGACTAGTTAATCATATCACAATAATAATAAGAATTTATCTTATTACGTCATCCCGGACGATGGAAGAAGGTATCATATTATCCTCACACTCCAAGAAAGTCTAATAAGACTAGCTAATCTCAATCCAAAAGTCCTAATCACTTACTAATTAAATTAGCAAGAGATTAGAGTCAATGGAAATCATATTAACTAACAACTCTAGTTCACCAACATAAGTTGGGTATCCATGATTCAAGATTGCCTAATTACTCTTTTCAAGCCAAGAATGCTCAAGATCTACTCTAACATCCTACCAAGCATTTTGTCAAACACTTGGAAGGCATAAAAGGAAAGTATACTAAAAGTGCAAGAAATATAAATCTACCAACTAAGAATTGCAAGGGAAGTAAATCAACAACGCAAATCATCAATAAAAGAACATCAAACATTAAATTGTATTAAAAAATATCCAAATCCAACATGAGTGCATGAACATAAAAGAGGCATAAAAATTAAATTAACATCAGAAACTAATAGAATGAAGGTGTAGAAGCAAGAATTCATAAAGGAAACAAGATGAAAACATGAAATTGGTATTAGATTTAAGATGGAAATGCCCTAAGAACCCTAATTCTAGAGAGAAGATGGAGCTTCTCTCTCTAGAAACTAAGCTACATGATGCAAAACTACAAACAATTTCTCCCCCTTTGCCCACGCTTGAATTTTGCATAAAATAGCATCAGAAATGAGTTGGATTGGGCATAAAATGCTTCAGAAATCGCTGGCCACGAGTTGCTTTTAATAAATCACTTGCAGCAACCTATACAGACGTGTCATGTGCGTGTACACATCCCTTAACGCCAGGAAACTATGACAAATTTCATATCATTTTGAAGCCCCGGATGTTAGCTTTCCAACGCAACTAAAACCGCCTCATTTGGATCTTTGTAGCTCAAGTTATGGTCGATTGAGTGCGAAGAGGTCCGGGTTGACAGCTTTTACGGTTCCTTCATTTCTTCATGAGTTCTCCCACTTTGCATGCTTTTCCTTCATTCCTTCAATCCAATCTTTGCCTTCTAAACCTGAAATCACTTAACAAACATATCAAGGCATTGAATAGAATTAAGGTGAATCAAAATAACCAATTTAAGGGCCGAAAAAGCATATTTTTACACTTAAGCATAAAATTGGGGAGAATTATAAAACCATGCTATTTCATTGAATAAATGTGGGAAAAGGTGATAAAATCTCCCGAAATAAGCACAAGATAAACCACAAAATTGGGGTTTATCAAAGCTCTAAGCAATCCACTCCCTTTCAAGATCCTACTCAACGTGCCATAGAAAAGGCAGATCTTCCGGATCAGGAAACACTGCTTCTCAGACTCTAGCCTTAACGCCACAGAGACCTCACACACCTATAGTCAACAGGATTTCATGTCACATATCCAAAGTTGCTCAGATGCTCTATTGTAATCCGCAATGCAATCTCTAGCTTTAGTTCAACGCTATTTGGATCAGGACTCGCACGGAACCCAGGTAGAATGAGGATGATTGTCATAGGTCACCCTCAATTCATAAGATGGAGAATAAGGTTGCATAAGAGAATAGAATCAGACATATTGAGATAGAAGAGAAATATTATTATTCCATGAAACTCAACAGAGCTCATAACCTTTACCACAGGATATTAGTAACTCATACTATATGAAAAGTGCAAATAAAGGTTTGAATGGGCAAAGATCTCTAATAAGGGTGATATTTGTTGTATATATACTAATCTGCTAACTAAGAATTACAGAAATCATATAAACTAGTCTTGTAGTACAAAAATCTACTTATCGAGCCAACTTGGTGAGTGTTTGGGCTGAGGAAAGGGTGTCTCAATGTGCTAAGACTCTTTGGGGGAGTTGAACGCTGGCTAGGGACACCCTTTTGGGCGTTGGACGCTAGGTGCTTTCCTGTGGGCGCTGGA
Source organism: Arachis stenosperma (assembly GCF_014773155.1). NCBI lineage: Eukaryota > Viridiplantae > Streptophyta > Magnoliopsida > Fabales > Fabaceae > Arachis > Arachis stenosperma. The sequence goes on from NC_080379.1 coordinate 68,170,875, forward strand.
CGCTAGGAATGAGGCTGATAGCTGGCATTGAATGCCAGTTTTGGGCTTGTATTTCTAAAACAAATATGAACTATTATATATTTCTGTAAAACCCTGGATGTTAGATATTCATAGCCATTGAGAACGCATCATTTGAACTTTTGTAGCTCCAGAAAAGCTCCTTTGAGTGAACAGTGGTCAGATCCTGACAGCATCTGCAGTGCTTTCTCTGTCTCTGAATCTGACTTTTGCTCAAGCTCCTCAATTTCAGCCAGAAAATACCTGAAATCACCATAAAATACACAAACTCAGTAGAATCCAAAAATTTGAATTTTGCACTAAAACCTATGAAAACATAATAAAACTTAAACAAAACATAATGAAAACTATATGAAAATGATGGCAAAAAGCGTGTAAAATATCTGCTCATCAGAACACCAAACTTAAACTGTTGCTTGTCCCCAAGCAACCAAAAACAAAGTAGGATAAAAAGAAGAGAAGGATACAATAAATCTCAGAGTTTTCAATGAAGCTAAATTTTAATTAGATGAGCGGGACTAGTAGCTTTTTGCTTCTGAATAGTTTTGGCATCTCACTTTCCTTTGAAACTCAGAATGATTGGCATCTTTAAAAACTTAGAATCCAGATGATATTATTGACTCTTCTAGTTTAGCTCTTTTTTATTCTTGATTAGAGTCTTGGTCGTGACCCTAAGCACTTCTATTTTCCAGTATTACCAAAGGATACAAAAATGCCATAGATACTTAACTGGGTGAACCCTTTCGGATTGTGATTTAGCTTTGCTAGAATCCCTAGCCAGTGGTGTCCAGAGTTCTTAAGCAGACTCTTTCTCCTTTGGATCACGACTTTAACTGCTTAGTCTCAAGCTTTTCACTTGACACCTACACACCACAAGCACATAGTTAGGGAACCTGGTGCACGGAATTGTGATCACACCTTCACAACTCTGGTACAACTAACCAGCAAGTGCACTGGGTCATCCAAGTAATAAAACCTTATGCGAGTAAGGGTCGATCCCACGGAGATTACCAGCTTGAAGCAAGCTATGGTCATCCTATAAATCTTAGTCAGGCAGATTCAAATGGTTATGAGGTTTTGATAATTAAAGGACAAATAAAACATCAAATAAAATAAATATACTTATGTAATTCGTTGGTGGGAATTTCAGATAAGCGTTTGGAGATGCTTTGTTACTTCTGAACCTCTGCTTTCCTATCATCTTCATCCAGTCATGCGTGCTCCCTTCCATGGCAAGCTGTATGTTGGTGGATCACTGCTGTCAATGGCTATCATCCATCCTCTCAGTGAAAATGGTCCAGGCTACGGTTTCTGTACGGCTAATCAACTGTCAGATTTCTCGTCTTGGATGAAAAATACCAGGCACAGCTACCGCACGGCTAATCAGCTGTCGATTCTCACTTGTGTGTCAGAATAGGATCTCTCTATCCTTTTGCACACTGTCACTGCACCCAACATTCGCGAGTTTGAAGCTCGTCACGGTCATCCCATCCCAGATCCTACTCGGAATACCACATGCAAGGTTTAGACTTTCCGGATCTCAAGAATGCTGCCAATTGGTTCTAGCCTATACCACGAAGGTTCCAACATCATGAACTCGGTCTGTGGATCAGAGACCCAAGAGACTATACTCCGACTATCGTCCAATGACTACGTTGAACATCATGTAGACCGCTTGTGGTTGTCAGGCACGCGGATCTTGGCTAAGCGAGTAACGAAGATAGTGGGTGATTGTCACAGATCACCCCTTTATTTTGACTTAACTGAATTAAGTACGAGAGTATATCTTGGAGAAGAAGTAAGCATGAATTGAAAGAAAAATAATAGTATTTGCATTAATTCATGAAGAACAGTAGAGCTCCGCACATTAATCTATGAGGTGTAGAAACTCCACCGTTGGAAAATACATAAGAGAGAAAGGTCTAGGCATGGCCGAATCGCCAGCCTCCCAAATCTGATAAATGGCATAAGCTCCCTAATACAATAGTAAAAAATGCTATTTATACTAAACTAGTTACTAGGGTTTACAGAAAATAAGTAACTAAGTGCAGATAGTGCAAAAATCTACTTTCGAGGCCCACTTGGTGTGTGTTTGGGCTGAGCTTTGAAGCTTTCACGTGCATAGGCCATTCTTGGAGTTAAACGCCAGCTTGGATGCCAGTTTGGGCATTTAACTCCAGTTTTGGTGCCAGTTCCAGCGTTAAACACTAGAAAAGGGTTTCTGGTGGGCGTTTTAACGCCAGTTTGGGCTGTCAAATCTCAGGAAAAGTATGGATGATTATACATTGCTGGAAAGCCCAAGATGTCTACTTTCCAACGCAATTGAGAGCACTACAATTGGGCTTCTGTGGCTCGAGAAAATCCATTTCGAGAGTAGGAGAGTTAGAATCCAACAACATCTACAGTCCTTTCTCAGCCTCTGAATCAGACTTTTGCTCAGGTCCCTCAATTTCAGCCAAAAAATACCTGAAATTATAGAAAAACACACAAACTCATAGTAAAGTCCAGAAATGTGATTTTTTCATAAAAACTAATAAAAATATAATAAAAGTAACTAAAACATACTAAAAACTACCTAAAAACAATGCAAAAAAGCGTATAAATTATCCGCTCATCAGAACCAGCTCGATTGAACTGTTTAGGCTGAGATATTTCTATCTTTTAGGCCCTCCTAACCCTTGATGCTCAAAGCCTTGGATCCTTGCACTTACCTTTTGGTTTAAAGAGCTATTGGCTTTTTGCTCTTGCCTTTTGGTTTAAAGAGCTATTGGCTTTTTCTTTTTCTTTTTATCTCTTTTTTTGCTATATATATATTTTTTGCTACTTTTTGTTGCTTCAAGAATCAAGTTTTGGATTTTTTAGATTACCAATAACACTTCACCTTCATCATCATTCTTTTAAGAGCCAACATTCTCTAACTCCAACATCAAATGCACTGTTCATTCATGTATTCAGAAAGCAAAAACAATGCTACCATATCAAATAATTGAACTAATCTTAATATAAAACTTGAAATCTATGTACCTTTACTGCTTCTAAAAAAATCATAATTTTATTCAAGTTCAATGAGGTGATAAGAAGAACATTTTATAGCTTGATTGGGAAATAAAAACTTAAATTCTAATAATACTTATGCAATTCTGAAATTAAAAGGCATAAACTTAAATAGAAACTTAAATACTATTAGTGATCATGTAAATTCAAACATAAGAAACAGGAATTAGAATAGCCACAGTAATAGGGAGGTGGACCTCAACCACCTTAATCATGGGAGGTGTTAGGCTCTTCAGGGGATAATTTCTAACGCTTCAGTTCTTTTAGCTCATGCCCCTGCTTCTCTTGTTCCTTGAGCAGTTTGTAAAGCATGCTAGTCTGGTCTATTTTCTCCTCTTTTAATTGATCCAAGGTGGTTTGCAATTATGTAATAGATGCTTCCGGCTGGGTAATGAGAGGATATTTTATACGCTTTTTGGCATAGTTTTCATATAGTTTTTAGTATGTTTTGTTTCATTTTTATTAGGTTTTTATAGGTTTTAGTGTTAAATTCACATTTTTGGATTCTACTATGAGTTTTTATGTTTTTTTTTTTACAATTTCAGGTATTTTTTGGCTGAAATTGCAGAGCTGGAGCAGAAGTCTGATTCAGAGATAGAGAAAGCACCGCAGATGCTTGATGGTGTTTTTGCGGAAAACGAATTTTCCAACACACAAATCCAACCGGCAAGTGTACCGGGTCGCATCAAGTAGTAATAACTCACAAGAGTGAAGTCGATCCCACAGGGATTGATGGATCAAGCAACTTTAGTGGGTGATTAGTTTAGTCAAGCTAACATTGAAGTGAATTTGGATGAAGTGTAGCCAACAGAAAGTAAATAGCAAGGAAAATTAAAGTGCAGAAAGTAAATTGGCAAGTAACTTAAAGAGCAAGATATGTAAATTGCAAGAATCTTAAATGACAAGAAATATAAATTGCATTAAATGTAAAGGGGAGTGGGTGCTGGAAATTAAAGGAAGCAATAAATCAAGCAACTGAAAATTTAAATTGCAGGAAGAATAAAAGGATTTTGGGAGCTGGGATTCAAGAAATCAAACAAGAAATTGTAAATGGCAATCAAACAGAGAAGTAAAGGATGTAGTAACTTGCAACCGATCTCAAACAGAAAGTAGAATTGCTTGAAGAAGCAAATAGAAATTAAATTCAACTCAATTGGAAAATAAAATTGAAGATCTCAGGGAATCAAAGAGATTAGAAAACAAGTCTAGATCTCACTCCCTTCCTTGATCCAACCAAGAACAATTGCAGATGGAAAGAAGATGAAAGCAGTAAAGAGAGTTTTGGTTCAAAACAAGAGAGATCCTTAATTCACTGAAATTTTGCAGAAGAATAACAAGAGAAATCTTAGACCAAGAGGGAAACAGAATTCCTTCACTCTCAATCCCAAATTTAAGACAGAAGAAAAATAAAGGAAAGAGCTCCCCTACAAAGATGGAATTGATGCCTTTATATAGGCTTTACAAAATGAAAAATGAAAATGAAATTAAAACAAATGAAAATCCTAATTCTAGCTTGTTATTGTGCCTTTGAGTGATGATGTGGGCTTAGCTTGCTTTGGATTTGAGGAGAAATGGGTTTGCATGGCCTTGATTCAATTTGGAGAGGAATTGAATTTAAATGAGATTTTGGTTGGATTTGGCCCATGATGCTCCCAGGAGGCTGCCCTGCCCTTGCGGAGGGCAGGGCAGGATTTGGTGTTTGGTGCGTTGTTGGTGCGGCGTGGTGCAGGCTTGGTGCGCAGAATGCTGCCCTGCCCTCGCGGAGGGCAGGGCAGGAAAAATTGGTGCGCCAGAATCGTGCTGTGGTGCTGCCAGAATCATGCCTCGGTGCGCCAGAATCATGCCTTGGTGTTGCCAGAATCGTGCCCGTGTGTGCATCACCAAAATGCTGCCCTGCCCTCACGGAGGGCAGGGCAATGTTTCCAAAAGTGAAACCCCATGTTCGAAACTCGGTTGATACACACGCAACTATTTTTCCTTGGTTTTCTTGGCACCAAAGTAAGGCTTAGTTCCTTGCTTCCTCATGGTGCCTTGTTCGATCCTTGTTGAAAGCACTTGAGGAGCAATTTTTTCTTGATTTTCCATAAAGAGCACGACATTGCCCTACTCTCCAAGAGGGCAGAGCAGAAATTTAAACGCTACTTTGCTTTGGAGTGAGGCTCCAGCTTCGAGCCTTGGTGGAAGCACTTTGGTTTATTTTCGCTTATTTTTGGCCCTTAAAGATGCCTTTTGTTTCTGCCTCAATTCTAGGCCAAATATGGATTGCTATATATCGTTGGAAAGCTCTGAATGTCAGCTTTCCAACGCAACTGGAAGCACATCAATTGGACGTCTGTAGCTCATGTTATAGCCCTTTGAAGGAGGCATGGTCATGCTGTGAGCGCCCAGATTTTACCTTAGCGAAAATTCTTGCTTCCAACCTCACTTTGCATCACGATTCTGCCCTTCCCTTGGCAAGAGCAGGGCAGTGTGTACTGTTTGCCTATTCTTCATTAATTTGGTAATGGGCCACGCTTTTAAAAGCGTGGCCTAAGCCTCCAAAGTGTGCTCCAACTTCAAAGTGTGCTCCAAAGCTCTTTTTTTCTCCTTTTTTGTGCTTCTTTGCTTCTTTTTCTTCTTTTTTTCCTACAAGATTTATAAAATTAAAAGATCAAGAAAATATATCATTTAAGCACAAAAGCATTCAATATTTAAGCACAAATCATCAATTTCTTGTATGAAAAAGCATAGAAAATGGGTATATGATGACTTGTCATCAATGCTGTCTATATCTTACCTTCTTGCACTCGGAAGAACTTTTCTGGAGCTACAGACGTTCAAATGGAGCTTTCTCAATGACTATGAAAATCTGACTTCCAGAGCTTTCCAGCAATGTTTAATAGTTTATACTTTGGTTCAGATTAAAAGGTCCAAAACTGGCATCTAATGCCAGCCTCCTGCCCCTTCCAGGCGTCCAGCGCCCAAAGAGCAAAGACCAGCATCCAAACACCCAGAAAGGACCCCATAGCAAGTGTTTAACACCCTAGAGGCTCCCAAGTACGTGAATCTCATCAATTCTCAACCCAAACACTCACCAAGTGGGCCCCAGAAGTGGATTTTAGCACTAGATAGACTGTTTTACCTTTACTAGTCATTTGTTTAGTATTTAACACTTATTTTACACTCTCCATGGGAGAGACGTCCATCACTGAGCATTATTTTCATTTTCCTTTGTATTTTTCCTTTCTGTATGAGTTTCTAAACCTCCTAGGTTGAAGGGAGGAGCCCTACTGAGTCCTATGAATGAATAAAAGTTACTGTTTTTCTTCGATCCGTGTTTGATTAATTCTAAGATGTATATTCGCTCTTCAACATGGTGAATAGGATGATCAGTGACAATCAGCTTTGTTCATCATACAAAGATGAACGTGCCTGACAAACACTCACGTCTACTTGGGTTCATGTGAATATTTCAGTGGAAAGCATGCACCACCAGCTTGATTATACATCTCTCAGACGGCTAATCCACAACTTCCTTGGGAACTTCTCGAGACACCAATTCAGCCGATTTATGGGGAGATTAGTGTCTCTGTGATAGAGGCTAGAACCCAAAGATGCAGCATTTTCTGATCCAGAAGATCCGATCTTGTCTGTGGCATTTTGAGCAGGATCAATAAGGAGAATGGATTGTACGACCTTCACCCTCAAGCAGAGATGGATCCAAACTAACCCTGCGGTTCAGATCCGTAGGAGTATTGATGACCTCTCAATAAAGGCGTTAATCACTTACAGCTGGCCATTGAAAACATCATTCACAAGCAAAGGAAATAGTACTACTAGAGTTAATTTAGAAACACAAAGCAACTCCAATCTTCAACTATATTCCTATTACTGATTTAATCCTAATACAACTCCATATCCAACAACCTTCTTGATCCGCCTGACTAAGAACTGCAAGATAACCATATCTTGCTTCAAACCACAATCCTCATGGGATCGACACTGACTCGCTCAAATATTACTTGGACGACCCAGTGCACTTGCTGGTACAGTTGTACGAAAGTGTGGGAATTCGTGCACCAAGTTTTTGGCGCCGTTGCCAGGGATTCTTCGAGTTTGGACAAATTGACGGATTATCTTGTTCCCTAAATCAGGTAATTTATTTTATTTTATTTAAGTCTTTTATTTTTTATTTTATTTTCTTTGTTTAATCTTTGTTCTTGGTTTGAGTCTTACATGTTCCTGTTTTTCAATTCCAAAAATTTTAAAACTTTACCAAAACCTTTATCTTTTTTGTCACCTTCTTCTTTTATTTGAGTCTTTGTTCTTGTTCTTGTTTGCGTCAATTTTCGAAACTTTGAGTCTTTCTATCAAAAAATTTTTAAAAAATAGTTTCTTTGGTTAAATCTTGTTTTAAATCTTTAAGTTTGGCACTTCTTGTTTATTTTCTTTAATTTTTCGAAAAATTGTGTTTAGTTTTTAAAAAATTTTAAGTTTCGTGTTCTTTGTGTGTTCTTGTGTTTTTTAAATTTCTTGAGTCTTGTTCTTTGTGTTTTTCTCAATCTTCAAAGTGTTCTTGTGTTTTCTTTTTTATTTTGATCTTAAAATTTTTAAGTTTGGTGTCCCTTGGTGTTTTTCCCTCAAATTTTTTAAAACTTAGGGCACTAGATCTAAAAATTTTAAGTTTTGTCTCTTTTACTTGTTTTTCTCTTTCCTCATTAAATTCAAAAATAAAAAATATCTTTTCTTATCTATTTACTTAATTTTCAAAAATTAACAATAAAAAGTCAAATCTTTTCAAAATCAAATCTTTTTCACAAATCATATCTTTTTATCTTTCTTCAAAATTCAAAAAAAATTCTTATCTTATTTTTTTTTCAAAATTCAATTTTCAAAATTTAAGATCTTAAATTTTAAGTTTCAAATTTTAAAATCAAATCTTTTTCAAAATCAAATTTCAAATCTTATCTTCTTCAAATCTTTTTCAAATCTTTTTTATTTCTCATTTTATCTTTTCTTATCTCAATTTTTTAAAATTAAATCTTTTTCAAATCTTTTTAATTTCAAATTCAAATCTTTTCTTATCTTATCTCTTATCTTATTTTAAATTCAAACCTTTTCTTAATTAATTACTTATCTTCTCTCTCCTCTTTTGCAAAACTTCCTAACTAACTCTTCTCTCTTCTTAATTTTTGAAAATTCCCTCTTCTTCTCTCTGTTCTATTTTTGAAAATTCACCAACTAATTTTCAATTCTTTTTAATTGATTAACTTAATTTTTGAAATTAGTTAATAAATAAAATAAAAACAAAAATATTTTAATTCTTATTCATCTTTTCTATTTCTAAATTCTTCTCTTCTCTACTTCTATTCGAATTATCATTCCTCTCCTTCTTCTATCTTTATTATATCTTCCTCTACTCTCTTCACATCTCACTGGGAGTTCTCTGGCCTTTGGCATAGAAGCTTCCTTTCTTGTTGTATATGTGCCTTCTTTTTTATGACCAGGAACACGGATAAAGAACCTCTCTTTAATCTTGATCCTGAACCTGAAAGGACTTCAAGGAGGAGCTTACAATAAGCTAAAGCACAACACTCTGGAAGAAACCTTTCAAAAAATTTTGAACAAGAAAAGGAAGACATGGCCGAATCTGGAAGAGAGGCAAGAAAGGTGCTTGGTGGCTACAATCCTGATTTCTATGGAGGAAGTATCAATGTACCTCCTATCAGAGCAAGAAGCTTTAAGATCAACCCACAACAGATCGCATTAGTGTTGCAGAAGTTCCAATTTCACGGACACCTACAAGAAGACCTCAATAGGGTCATCACTGACTTCCTATAGTTCTGTGACACTGCAGAGACCAATGGAGTGGACACTAGATTCCACAAGTAAAAATTATTCCCATTTTCTCTGAAAGATCGAGCAAAAGATTGGTGGTATATGTTACCCAGAGGAGATATGAACACCTGGGATTAGGTTGTTAACAAATTCCTGAAAAGGTTTTCTCTTTCGTAGAGATTGGCTAAGTTAGCAACAGATGTTCAGACCTCAGTTAGGAAAGAAGTTCTAGACAGGAAAACTGTAGCCATACCCCCTACTGAGAGTTATAGTGCTCCTAGTGCTATGGGCGGTGACCACCCTCAAGGAGACACTCACACCTACAACCAGTGGACAATTGAGCTGGTTAATACTTCTCCCACTGAGTTGTTTGAGGAGGTGCACCCCTATAGGGCATTCACAGAAAGCCTAATGCTCTCTGGGAATGAGATCTTAAAAGAAGGTGAGACAGTAGTCTTCACTAAGGAGGCCGAATTTCAGAAGTATGGTACTGAGGAACTGAAGGACCAGAAGGATCCTGAGAATTCCATTGAGCACGGCTCTACAGAGGAGAAGGAATCTTAACTTGGTTCTTCTCTGAGCATGCAAGAGGAGCCTGTGATTACCACAGAGCTCACCCTTGCAGAGGTGAAAGAGCTTCATGAGCTGCCTTTCCTAGGCATGCAGACAGAATCGGCAAATGCGCAGTTGGCTTATTTCCCAGCAGCCCTTAAGAAGCTGTAAGTTAATATCTCTGTCACAAAGGTATTGGGAAAAAGGACCCCCTATATGGCCTGTCCAAAAGAAATTCTTTTTGAAAAGAAGGACCTAAGGGAAAATGAAATAGAGGTACTTACAGAGAAGTACAGTATCCTAATTTAGAATCAGCTACCAAGGAAGATGCCAGATCCAGGGAGCTTTCAGATCCTATGGACTACTAGAAAGATCATTTTTGATAAATTACTATATGATCTTGGCTTCAATTTAAATCTGATACCTTTCATTAAGGCAGAGGCCGAATCTGGAGAGATTGCAAAGGCATTGAATGCCAGTGAGGAAGCGCTTACTGGGTGTTCAATGCCCATCCTGGAAGTAGAGTTGGCGTTAAACGCCAGCCAGGGAGCATTGGCTGGGCGTTCAACGCCCAAACATGCAGGGACTCTGGTGCTAAACGCCAGTGAAGAATCCCTCACTGGGCATTCAACACACAAACAGGTAGGCATTCTATTGTTGAACGCTAGCCAGGATACCCCTGCTGGGCGTTTAATGCCTAAAATGCTAAAGGGGCTGGCGTTTAACGCCAGTAAGGGTGCACAGCATGGGCGTTCAACGCTCAATAAGCTCACAGAGCTGGCATTGAACTCCAATAAAAGCACACCTTCTAAGTTACCAAAATCCACTCAAGAAACCCCTATCCTAGAACTAAAGGAAGCCAAGACTCATATAAAGACCATAGAGGTTCCTTTGCATACACTTTAATAGTGTATGAGTTCTGATGACTACCCTTCCTCTAATAAAGATGAAGACACTAGGGAAGAGCAAGTTGCTCGGTACCTAGGAGCTCTTATGAAGCTAAATGCCAAACTATTAGGTACAAAGCATTTGGAGGAATAACCACCTTTACTTTCCAAAGAACTCAATGCTCTGGTTCAGCAGAAGCTACCTCAGAAGCTTCCAGATCCTGGAAGCTTCCTGATTGCTTGCACCATAGGCACCATTTTTTTTAGAAGGCTCTGTGTGACTGATGAATCCATATTTTTTGATATATTTTGTCTTCATTTGAATGGATTCTAGCATATGAACTCACACTTAAGCACCCAAATAGCAAACTTTTGTGTTTGATCACTAATTTGATCCTAAATGTGAAAACATGTAATATTATGCTTTAATAGAGTGAATTAATTCCACTTTTATTCTATTTGATGCTATGATATGGTTTGTGAGTGATTTCAGGCCTTGAAGGCAAGAATGGATGGCCAAAAGTGGAGGAAAGCATGTACAAGGGAGAAAACATGAAGAAAACAAGGAAAAACACACATAGCGAAGTGTGTGTGCGCACAACCTTGCGTGTATACGCACAAGCAAGAATTTCCATGTGTGCATGCGCACAAGTACCGGTGCATACGCACAGGTCAATTTTCAGCCGAGTGTGCGGACGCACACATCTGTGCATCCACACAGGTCACTACACATGATTTCAATAATGAAATATGTCCTGGGATACTAGAGTAGATTTTCGCACCTTGGCTTGTGGTTTGAGTTCCTAGGATACTAGAGTCATAATGTCCGACATTTAGTGGTAATTCTTGGGGAGTTAGTTGGCTCTTGTTTCCATTGATGATAGCCTTTTATCAACTACTTTGGTAAGTTAGCTAGGACTTATGGATTAAGGTCAATTATGCTTGCTTGACTTACTCCTCCTTGGTTGGGGTTGACTAGGCGAGACGAACTCATGATAATTACCATAGTTGTGGTTATGGTGATGATAGGATTCCTTGGATCCTCTTTCCCAAGTCAAGGCTCTTTATTGCATTTGTAGCGTTTTCACTAGTTTTTATTTTGCTTTCTCTTTACATGAATTAATTTCCAATTTTGAGCATTCTTTAGTTCTTTTAATCCTTTGTTCTTTCAATCTTTCAGCTCTTGCTTGAAAACCCCCTTTGCCTCAACAACCAAAAGCATATGACACTTTGATTGCATTCCTAGGGAGAACGACCCGAGGTTTAATTACTGTCGGTTAATTAGAATTTGTAAACATTTGATCTTGGGAATTAATTGTTGGTCTAGACTATACTTTCAACGATGGAATTCTATTTTATGAAAATCTAGACTGGCAATAGTTCATCCTCGTCAAATTTGGCGCCGTTGCCGGGGAATGCAATCGGTGTTATATCTTTTGGTTGATGTAAATATGTTAATAGTGTAAATAGCACTTTTTGGTTGTTTGTTTACTTTTGTTGGTAGTTTTCTTTTTGCTTATGTTTTCTTGATGACTTTTTCATACCATCACCACAATGTACCCCAGTGGAACCCAACCACCTACCTTTCTAGTCACCGATCTTACACACCATCACCCCACTACATACAAAACCAAAACCCTTACCCGCACGAGTTTGATTGTCAACCCTTTTCACCTCAATCTTCATCTTCGCATATGGATCAAGCCACACAAGAAATGCTTTTTGTGCTCATTCAAGAACAACAAGAGTTCTGGAAGAAGAAAGAGCAAATCATGGTTACCTTAGCAAAAGCTTTGGATCATTTAGCTTCATCGCGTTCATGTGACAAGCAAGAAACTCTAGTGGATGAATATGTGGAACCAAGTGAAAAGTGTGGAGCACAAGAAGAAGTGCAAAATCAAGAAGAAGATTTCAAGTCACACGATGAAGTGCAAAAGGAGTCAAATGAAGAGTTAGTAGGAATTGTTCAAGAGGATTCCATCATTCAAGATTTTTTGTCCGACTTGGATAATTCCTTCAATGACCTTCATGAGTCTCCGTTGGTAGATTTGGAAGGAGATGTTGATATGGACTTCACGTAACCTCTGATTTTTTACTTGAGTAGGGATGAAAAAGATTCAAGAGAGGTTAAGCAAGATTTTAGTCACCAAGAGGTGAAAGTATTTCTGCAAGATAGAATTGAGTGGGTGAAGAACTCTCCAACAAGCTTTCTAGCCCCACATCAATATGCCGTCTTGGAAACGGATGCTCAACTTCAAACCTTTCTTGGAGTAGTGGGTGGTGAAGAGAAGAACGTTAATTGGCAACAGAATGGAAAGTTCATAAAAAGGACTAACTTAAGATTTGGAGCTCAATTTTGGTGCAAGAGTCAATTTAGTGGATTCTGGGGAGTGCACAAGCATGTTAATGGTGATAAAGGAACTCAAGTATGGGATCCGGGAATTGGTCTTATGGGTCAACACTTATGGATCCTAGTTGCTAGCTTCAAGTCTCTTGAGGGTTTGATGAGATTCATTTGGGACCCCAGAGGTCTAAGCACTAGCAAACTTGGTTGGAGATTCAAGGAGGAGTGGAAGCATAAGCCTCCCTAACAAGGATCTCATCACCAAGTCCAACTTAGGACTATAAACCAAAGTGCTAAGTGGGAGACACCCCACCATGGTAATATCCTCCTAACTTTCTCTCTTTTACCTTTTGTTACATGAATAATTTGCTATTTTGCTTGGTTGGTTACAATTATTTTGATGTTTGATGAGTAATTTTAGTGAAATAATGTGTTTTTGGGAGTTTCGTGATGTTTTGGGACATGAAAACCTATTTTGGATGTCAAAATTGATGTCTTGGAGGCATAATTTTTGTTGCAAGATCAGAGACCTGTGCGTGCGCATAGCCTTGTGCATCCGCTCAGGTCCCCTGTTTTCCAGTTCCCGTGCGTACGCACAACAACGTGTGCACGAACACCCTTAAACACCCCCTATGTTCCCAGCACGTGCACAGGTTATGCGTGGGAACAACCGATTTCTCTCCTACGCGTCCGCACATCATGCGTTCGGTCGCATGCTTTTATCTTCCAAAAAAAAATGACCCTTGTGCGTGTGCATAGGGCTGAGCGCACGCACAGCAAAGATCCATCATTTTGGCCGCAGCACACGCACAAGCTATGCGTGTGCACCCAACCCCTTTCCTCCTTTTGTGCGAGCGCACACCCTTTTTGCGAGCGCACACCCTTTGTGCGCCCGCACAGGTCGTGTTACACATTTTGCTCACAACGTCCGCACGACTTTGTGCGTGCACATACCTCCTTCTTTTCTCCCTGTGTGCATCTACACACGTCATCGTGCGTCCGTATAGGCCCCTGATGAGCAGATAATTTATACGCTTTTTGGCATTGTTTTTAGTATGTTTTTAGTATGTTTTAGATAGTTTTTATTATATTTTTATTATTTTTTATCTAAAATTCACTTTTCTAGACTTTACTATGAGTTTGTGTATTTTTCTATGATTTTAGGTATTTTCTGGCTGAAATTGAGGGACCTGAGCAAAAATCTGATTCAGAGGCTGAAAAGGACTGCAGATGCTGTTGGATTCTGACCTCCCTGCACTCGAAGTGGATTTTCTAGAGCTACAAAAGCCCAATTGGCGCGCTCTCAATTGCGTTGGAAAGTAGACCTCCTGGGCTTTCCAGCAATATATAATAGTCCACACTTTGCTCGCGATTTGATGGCCCAAACTGGCGTTCCAAATCAGCTCAAGACTGCCCGGCGTTAAACGCCGGAACTGGCACAGAAGTGGGAGTTAAACGCCCAAACTGGCACAAAAGCTGGCGTTTAACTCCAAGAAAAGCCTCTACACATAGAAGCTTCAATGCTCAGCCCAAGCACACACCAAGTGGGCCCGGAAGTGGATTTTTATGTAATTTACTCATCTTTTTGCTATTGTATTTTCATCTTGGTTCTTCTAGTTCCCTCTCTGGGGCCGAAGCCAATGATCACCATTATCACTTATGTATTTTCAACAGTGGAGTTTCTACACACCATAGATTAAGGTGTGGAGCTCTGCTGTACCTCGAGTATTAATGCAATTACTATTGTTCTTATATTCAATTCAGCTTATTCTTGTTCCAAGGTATCACTTGTTCCTCAACTTGATGAAGGTGATGATCCGTGACACTCATCATCATTCTCACCTATGAGCATGTGCCTGACAACCACCTCCGTTCTACCTTAGATTGAGTGGATATCTCTTGGATTCCTTAATCAGAATCTTCGTGGTATAAGCTATAATTGATGGCGGCATTCAAGAGAATCCGGAAGGTCTAAACTTTGTCTGTGGTATTCTGAGTAGGATTCAAGGATTGAATGACTGTGATGAGCTTTAAACTCGCGATTGTGGGGCGTTAGTGACAGACACAAAAGAATCACTGGATTCTATTCCGACATGATCGAGAACCGACAGCTGAATAGCCGTGCGGTGACAGAGCGCGTTTAACATTTTCACTGAGAGGACGGGACTGTAGCCATTGACAATGGTGATGCCCAACATACAGCTTGCCATGGAAAGGAGTAAGAAGGATTGGATGAAGACAGTAGGAAAGCAAAGAGACGGAAGGGACAAAGCATCTCCATACGCTTATCTGAAATTCTCACCAATGAACTACATAAGTATTTCTATCTTTATTTTATGCTTTATTCATATATCATCCATAACCATTTGAATCTGCCTGACTGAGATTTACAAGATGACCATAGCTTGCTTCATACCAACAATCTCCGTGGGATCGACCCTTACTCGCGTATAGTTTATTACTTGGACGACCCAGTGCACTTGCTGGTTAGTTGTGCGAAGTTGTGATAAAGAGTTGAGATTGCAATTGAGCGTACCATGTTTATGGTGCCATTGATGATCACAATTTCGTGCACCAAGTTTTTGGCGCTGTTGTCGGGGAATTAAATGTCCTAACTACAGTTTCGCATTTGTTCCCTACAATAACAGTGCCAAGTTTTGATCCGGCAACAACACCAAGTTTTTGGCGCCGTTGCCGGGGATCGTTTGAGTTTGGACAACTGACGGTTCATCTTGTTGCTTAGATTAGGTATTTTTCTTCAGAATTTTTAAGAATGAATTCTAGAGTTTCAAGGTGATGTTTTCATCATCACCAAAGCTGATTGATTCTAATCAATTTAGCTCTTGAATGTAATGTCCTGCTGAAGCTTGGCTAGCCATGTCTAATTTCTTTAGACTAAAGCTTTAGACTAACATTGCATGATTCCTGGACTTCTTATTAAAAATTTTGAATCTCTTTATTTTCTTTTCCAGATAATTTTCGAAAAATCCAAAAAAAATATAAAATTTCAAAATCAAAAATATTTTTATGTTTCTTGTTTGAGTCTAGTGTCTAATTTTAAGTTTGGTGTCAATTTTATAAAAAATTATAAAATTTCAAAATCAAAAATATTTTATGTCCATTTTCAGTTGTCCAAACTCAAACGATCCCCGGCAACGGCGCCAAAAACATGGTGTTGTTGCCGGATCAAAACTTGGCACTGTTATTGCAGGGAACAAATGCGAAACTGTAGTTAGGACATTTAATTCCCCGACAACGGCGCCAAAAACTTGGTGCACGAAATTGTGATCATCAATGGCGCCATAAACATGGTACGCTCAATTGCAATCTCAACTCTTTATCACAACTTCGCACAACTAACCAGCAAGTGCACTGGGTCGTCCAAGTAATAAATCTTACGCGAGTAAGGGTCGATCCCACGGAGATTGTTGGTATGAAGCAAGCTATGGTGACCTTGTAAATCTCAGTCAGGCAGATTCAATTGGTTATGGATGATATATGAATAAAGCATAAAGATAAAGATAGAGATACTTATGTAATTCATTGGTGAGAACTTCAGATCAGCGAATGGAGATGCTTTGTCCCTTCTGTCTCTCTGCTTTCCTACTGTCTTCATCCAATCCTTCTTACTCCTTTCCATGGCAAGCTGTATGTTGGGCATCACCGTTGTCAATGGCTACAGTTCTGTCCTCTCAATGGAAATGTTCAACGCACCCTGTCACGGCACGGCTATCCAGCTGTCGGTTCTCGATCATGTCGGAATAGAATCCAGTGATTCTTTTGCGTCTGTCACTAACGCCCCACAATCGCGAGTTTGAAGCTCGTCACAGTCATTTAATCATTGAATCCTACTCAGAATACCACAGACAAGGTTTAGACCTTCCGGATTCTCTTGAATGCCGCCATCAATTCTAGCTTATACCACGAAGATTCCGGTTAGAGAACCCAAGAGATATCCACCCAATCTAAGGTAGAATGGAGGTGGTTGTCAATCACACGTTCTTAGGTGAGAATGATGATGAGTGTCACGGATCATCACATTCATCAAGTTGAAGAACAAGTGATATCTTGGAACAAGAACAAGCTGAATTGAATAGAAGAACAATAGTAATTGCATTAATACTCGAGGTACAGCAGAGCTCCACACCTTAATCTATGGTGTGTAGAAACTCCACCATTGAAAATACATAAGAATAAGGTCTAGGCATGGCCGTGAGGCCAGCCTCCCATGATCTAAGAACTAGATGTCCAAAAGATGATCCTATGATCGAAAATGATCAAAAGATGAAAATACAATAGTAAAAGGTCCTATTTATAGGGAACTAGTAGCTTAAGAATTACAAAGATGAGTAAAAGATATAAAAATCCACTTCCGGGCCCACTTGGTGTGTGCTTGGGCTGAGCATTGAAGCATTTTCGTGTAGAGACTCTTCTTAGAGTTAAACGCCAGCTTTTGTGCCAGTTTGGGCATTTAACTCCCACTTTGGTGCCAGTTCCGGCGTTTAACCCTAGGAATTCTGAAGGTGAATTTGAACGCCGGTTTGGGCCATCAAATCTTGGGCAAAGTATAGACTATCATATATTTCTGGAAAGCCCAGGATGTCTACTTTCCAACGCTGTTGAGAGCGCGCCAATTGGGCTTTTGTAGCTCCAGAAAATCCACTTCGAGTGCAGGAAGGTCAGAATCCAACAGCATCTGCAGTCCTTTTCAGTCTCTGAATCAGATTTTTGCTCAGATCCCTCAATTTTAGCCAGAAAATACCTGAAATCACAGAAAAGCACACAAACTCATAGTAAAGTCCAGAAAAGTGAATTTTAACTAAAAACTAATAAAAATATACTAAAAACTAACTAAATCCTACTAGAAACATACTAAAAATAATGCCAAAAAGCGTACAAATTATCCGCTCATCACAACACCAAACTTAAATTGTTGCTTGTCCCCAAGCAACTGAAAATCAAATAAGATAAAGAGAAGAGAATATGCAATGAATTCCAAAAACATCTATGAAGATCAGTATTAATTAGATGAGCAGGGCTTTTCACTTTTTGCCTCTGAACAGTTTTGGCATCTCACTCTATCCTTTGAAATTCAGAATGATTGGCTTCTTTAGGAACTCAGAATCCAGATAGTGTTATTGATTCTCCTAGTTAAGTATGATGATTCTTGAACACAGCTACTTTACGAGTCTTGGCCGTGGCCCAAAGCACTCTGTCTTCCAGTATTACCACCGGATACATACATGCCACAGACACATAATTGGGTGAACCTTTTTAGATTGTGACTCAGCTTTGCTAGAGTCCCCAATTAGAGGTGTCCAGGGTTCTTAAGCACACTCTTTTTGCCTTGGATCACAACTTTATTTCTTTCTTTTTCTTTCTTTTTCTCTTTCTCCCCTTTTTTTTCGTTTTTTTTTTGTATTCACTGCTTTTTCTTGCTTCAAGAATCATTTTTATGATTTTTTAGATCCTCAGTAACATGTCTCCTTTTTCATCATTCTTTCACGAGCCAACAATTTTAACATTCATGAACAACAAATTCAAAAGACATATGCATTGTTCAAGCATACATTCAGAAAACAAAAGTATTGCCACCACATCAAAATAATTAATCTGTTATAAAATTCAAAATTCATGCAATTCTTCTCTTTTTCAATTAAGAACATTGTTTATTTAAGAGAGGTGATGGATTCATAGGACATTCATAACTTTAAGGCATAGACACTAAGACACTAATGATCATAAGGCACAAACATGGATAAACATAAGCATGAAAATTCGAAAAACAGGAAAATAAAGAACAAGGAGATTAAAGAACGGGTCCACCTTAGTGATGGCGGCTTGTTCTTCCTCTTGAAGATCTTATGGAGTGCTTGAGCTCCTCAATGTCTCTTCCTTGCCTTTGTTGCTCCTCTCTCATGATTCTTTGATCTTCTCTAATTTCATGGAGGAGGATGGAATGTTCTTGGTGCTCCACCCTTAGTTGTCCCATGTTAGAACTCAATTCTCCTAGGGAGGTGTTGATTTGCTCCCAGTAGTTTTGTGGAGGAAGGTGCATCCCTTGAGGTATCTCAGGGATTTCATGATGAGTGGGATCTCTTATTTGCTCTATCCTTTTCTTAGTGATGGGCTTGTCCTCATCAATGAGGATGTCTCCTTCTATGTCCACTCCAACTGAATAACAGAGGTGACAAATGAGATGAGGAAAGGCTAACCTTGCCAAGGTAGAGGACTTGTCCGCCACCTTATAGAGTTCTTGGGCTATAACCTCATGAACTTTCACTTCTTCTCCAATCATGATGCTATGAATCATGATGGCCCGATCTAGAGTAACTTCAGACCGGTTGCTGGTGGGAATGATTGAGCGTTGGATAAACTCCAACCATCCCCTAGCCACGGGCTTGAGGTCATGCCTTCTCAGTTGAACCGGCTTCCCTCTTGTATCTCTCTTCCATTGGGTGCCCTCTTCACAAATGACTGTGAGGACTTGGTCCAACCTTTGATCAAAGTTGACCCTTCTAGTGTAAGGGTGTTCATCTCCTTGCATCATGGGCAAGTTGAATGCCAACCTTACATTTTCCGAACTAAAATCTAAGTATTTCCCTCGAACCATTGTAAGCCAATTCTTTGGGTCCGGGTTCACACTTTGATCATGGTTCTTGGTGATTCATGCATTGGCATAGAACTCTTGAACCATTAAGATTCCGACTTGTTGAATGGGGTTGGTAAGAACATCCCAACCTCTTATTCGAATCTCATGTCGGATCTCTGGATATTCACTCTTTTTGAGTTTGAAAGGGACCTCGGGGATTACTTTCTTCAAGGCCACAACTTCATAGAAGTGGTCTTGATGCACCCTTGAGATGAATCTCTCCATCTCCCATGACTCGGAGGTGAAAGCTTTTGCCTTCCCTTTCTTCTTTCTAGAGGTTTCTCCGGCCTTGGATGCCATAAATGGTTATGGAAAAACAAAAAGCAATGCTTTTACCACACCAAACTTAAAAGGTTTGCTCGTCCTCGAGCAAAAGAAGAAAGAAGAGAGTAAAAGAAGAAGAAATAGATGAGAGGGAGGTGGCTTTGTGGTTCGGCCAAAGGGAGAGAAGTAGTATTTAGGTTGTGTAAAAATGAAGGGGGGAAGATGGGTTTATATAGGGGTGGAGAGAGGGGTAGGGTTCTGTTATGAATGGGAGGGTTTGGGAGGGAAAGTGGTTTGAATTTGAATGGTGAGGTAGGTGAGGTTTTATGAAGGATGGGTGTGAGTGGTGAAGAGAAAGATGGGATTTGATAGGTGAAGGGTTTTTGGGGAAGAGGTGTTGAGGTGATTGGTGAATGGGTGAAGAAGAAGAGAGAGGGTGGTGGGGTAGGTGGGGATCCTGTGGGGTCCACAGATCCTGAGGTGTCAAGGAAAATTCAACCCTACACCAAGTTGCGTGCAAAAAATGCACCCTTTGCCAATTCTGGCGTTAAACGCTGGGCAGGTGCCCATTTCTGGCGTTTAACGCCATGTTCTTGCCCTTTCCTGGCGTTTAACGCCAGTCTGGTGCCCCTTTCTGGCGTTAAATGCCCAGAATGGTGCCAGACTGGGCATTAAACGCCCAACTGCTACCCTTACTGGCGTTTAAACGCCAGCAGGATCTTCCTCCAGGGTGTGCTGTTTTTCTTCCTGTTTTTCATTCTGTTTTTGCTTTTTCAATTGATTTTGTGACTTTTCATGATCATCAACCTACAGAAAACATAAAATAACAAAGAAAAATAGATAAAATATAACATTGGGTTGCCTCCCAACAAGCGCTTCTTTAATGTCAGTAGCTTGACAGTGGGCTCTCATGGAGCCTCACAGATACTCAGAGCAATGTTGGAACCTCCCAACACCAAACTTAGAGTTTGAATGTGGGGGTTCAACACCAAACTTAGAAGTTGGTTGTGGCCTCCCAACACCAAACTTAGAGTTTGACTGTGGGGGCTCTGTTTGGCTCTGTTTTAAGAGAAGCTCTTCATGCTTCCTCTCCATGGTGACAGAGGGATATCCTTGAGCCTTAAACACAAAAGATTCTTCATTCACTTGAATGATCAATTCACCTCTATCAACATCAATCACAGCCTTTGCTGTGGCTAGGAAGGGTCTGCCAAGGATGATGGATTCATCCATGCACTTCCCAGTCTCTAGGACTATGAAATCAGCAGGGATGTAATGGTCTTCAATCTTCACCAAAACATCCTCTACAAGTCCATAAGCTTGTTTTCTTGAATTGTCTACCATCTCTAGTGAGATTCTTGCAGCTTGCACCTCAAAGATCCGTAGCTTCTCCATTACAGAGAGAGGCATGAGGTTTACACTTGACCCTAGGTCACACAGAGCCTTCTTGAAGGTCATGGTGCCTATGGTACAAGGTATTGAAAACTTCCCAGGATCTTGTCTCTTTTGAGGTAATTTCTGCCTAGGCAAGTCATCTAGTTCTTTGGTGAGCAAAGGGGGTTCATCCTCCCAAGTCTCATTACCAAATAACTTGTCATTTAGCTTCATGATTGCTCCAAGGTATTTGGCAACTTGCTCTTCAGTGACATACTCATCCTCTTCAGAGGAAGAATACTCATCAGAGCTCATGAATGGCAGAAGTAAGTCCAATGGAATCTTTATGGTCTCATTTTGAGCCTTAGATTCCCATAGTTCCTCATTGGGGAACTCATTGGAGGTCAGTGGACGTCCATTGAGGTCTTCCTCAGTGGCATTCACTGCCTCCTCCTCCTCTCCAAATTCGGCCATGTTGATGACCTTGCACTCTCCTTTTGGATTTTCTTCTGTATTGCTTGGAAGAGTACTAGGAGGAAGTTCAGTAATTTTCTTGCTCAGCTGTCCCACTTGTGCCTCCAAATTCCTAATGGAGGACCTTGTTTCAGTCATGAAACTTTGAGTGGTTTTGATTAGATCAGAGACCATGGTTGCTAAGTCAGAGTGGTTCTGCTTAGAACTCTCTGTCTGTTGCTGAGAAGATGATGGAAAGGGCTTGCCATTGCTAAACCTGTTTCTTCCACCATTATTATTGTTGAAACCTTGTTGAGGTCTCTGTTGATCCTGCCATGAGAGATTTGGATGATTTCTCCATGAAGAATTATAGCTGTTTCCATAGAGTTCTCCCATGTAATTCACCTCTTCTATTAAAGGGTTCTCAGGATCATAAGCTTCTTCTTCAGATGAAGCATCCTTAGTACTGCTTGGTGCATGTTGCATTCCAGACAGACTTTGAGAGATCAAATTGACTTGTTGGGTCAATATTTTGTTCTGAGCCAGTATGGCATTCAGAGTATCAATCTCAAGAACTCCTTTCTTCTGATTTGTCCCATTGTTCACAGGATTCCTTTCAGAAGTGTACATGAATTGGTTATTTGCAACCATTTCAATGAGCTCTTGAGCTTCTGCAGGCGTCTTCTTCAGATGAAGAGATCCTCCAGCAGAGCTATCCAAAGACATCTTGGACAGTTCAGACAGACCATCATAGAAAATACCTATGATGCTCCATTCAGAAAGCATATCAGAGGGACACTTTCTGATCAATTGTTTGTATCTTTCCCAAGCTTCATAGAGGGATTCTCCTTCCTTCTGTCTGAAGGTTTGGACTTCCACTCTAAGCTTACTCAATTTTTGAGGTGGAAAGAACTTTGCCAAGAAGGTGATGCATGCGCATATTTGCTATTTTAACTAGTTAGTTTAGTTGGTTTTAGCTTAATCTCACTCATCTTCTCTAGATAAACAAGTCCTTTTATGAGTTTGTTTCCATGCATGAGAGTACTTAGGAATGTGTTGATTCGAGCCAAATTCATGCACATGATTTAAGGAATGCATATATGAATGAGTATGAATGAATCTCATGAAATTTATTGCATGAATTGGTAAGACTTTGAAGCTATTTCCCTTGTTGATGATAGGTGATGAAACAAGGATGCATGGAAGCAAGAATGATGCAAGCTGGGCAAGAAGTTGGCGTTGCCAACTTGGACATAAGGGGCGTTGTTCTTGGCAACGCCAGGAAGAGGAGTTGGCGTTGCCAACTTGGAGGATAAGGGGCGTTGTTCTTGGCAACGCCAGGCAGCCTTGGAAGCAAAGTTGGCGTTGCCAACTCTAGAACCAAGTTGCCAACGCCACACACAAGCCACAAGCAAGCAAGCTTGGCCCTGGAGGAAGACAAGAAGCAAAGTTGGCGTTGCCAACTTGAGAAGGGCGTTGCCAACGCCACACACAAGCCACAAGCAAGCAAGCTTGGCCCTGGAGGAAGACAAGGAGCAAAGTTGGCGTTGCCAACTTGAGAAGGGCGTTGCCAACGCCACACACAAGCCACAAGCAAGCAAACTTGGCCCAGGAAAATGAGATGCACGTTGCCAACTCCAAGTTATGAAGGCGTGTTCCTTGGCAACGCACACAAGCAAGAATGAAGCCTTGAAGTGGAGCTCGAGGGCGTTGCCAACGCCAAGAACTATGGGCGTTATTCAAGGCAACGCCAAGCAACTTTGGCACCATAGGAAACAAGTTCGAGGGCGTTGCCAACGCCACTATCATTGGCGTTATCCTTGGCAACGCCAGAAATGGGTGCTTGGCTAGGCAGCAAGTCTTGGGTGCCAGCCAAGTTGCCAACGCCCATGTGCCGCACCAGCCACGTTGCCAACGCCCAGATGCCGCACCAATCAAGTTGCCAACGCCCATTGGCCTTGCCATGCACGTTGCTAACGCCCAATGGCCTTGCCATGCACGTTGCCAACGCCAGGAAGCAAACATGGAGCCTTGAGAAAGGCTCGAGCACGTTGCCAACGTGCTGAAGGGAAGGAGTGTTTGGCAACAACGCCAGAATGGTGAAGAAATTGTGGTGCACGTTGCCAACTTGGAAATGTATAGGCGTTATCCACAACAACTCCAACAAGGCAGCCTGACCATGTCCTCTTCAATGGAAGATATCTTGAGCTACAGAGATCCAAATTGAGTGCTTCCAGTTGCATTGGAAAGCTGACATTCAGAGCTTTCCAACCATATATAATAGTTTATAGTGGAGCACAAAATTGAAGCCAAACCAGAGTCATCTTTAGGCCCTAAAAACAAGAACATGAAGTGAAATTCAAGAAGGCTAGAGATTAGCCTTGGAGTGTGGCTCGAGCACGTTGCCAACGTGCTGGATAGGGGGCGTGTTTTGCAACAACGCCAGCCCCAAGCCCTTGCCTTGGAAGGCTAGGCACGAGCACGTTGCCAACTTGGGGGTTAAGGTGCGTTTTTGGCAACAACTTGGCAACAACTTGGCAGCTTGACCTTACCTTCTTTGAGGAACCATAACTTGAGCTAGGAAAGTCCAATTGAGGTGATTCCAGTGGCATTAGAAAATAGACATCAAGAGCTTTCCAATGATGTATAGTAGTCCATATTGAAGCTGAAGGTTGACACTCAAATTCTGGGCTACATTTAGCATGAAAGTAGAGCCAAGAAGAGGAAAAGCAAGTTGTTGGCAACAACTTGGGCTAGCAACGCCCAAGTCTCATACTTCACTTCCAGGAAAATGTCTTGCACGTTGCCAACGTGCATTTGGCCTGGAGTTAGTGCCAATAACGCCAAGCCAATGGGCCAGAGGCATGATGAATGAACTCTTCCTTTCCAAGTCTAGCAACACTTCCAATTGAGCCAAGAATTCAACAAAGAGAAGCCCATATTGCTAAACCAATTCAAGATCTTTGAAAGAGTTTTAGGAGTAGTATAAATAGAAGAGATTGATGTACTTGTAGGGGACTTTTTACACTTTTACTTTACTTTTGACACTTAGACATTTTTACACTTTTTAGCACTTGTATTTGAGAACACTTTTGGTACTTCCGAGAGGAGACCCAGAGAGCTAATTTTGGTTCATCTTGGAACTTCTCTTCTTCATTTTCTTAATCTTTAAGCATTTCACTCTTCTTCTTCTTCTTCCTTTACATTTAGTTTAATTTTGATTTATGGCAATTGTTGTTGAAATTGGAGCAATGACTCACTAAACCCCACTTTCATTAGGGGGAGGAGCTCTGTTTGTTGGAATGAATTGGTGAACCCATCTCCTCCTCCTCAATTCTAGTGGTTGATCTAAAGAGGGAACTCTTGCTCTTCATAGATTCAACCACCATCGAGAGAGGGGTTAATCTACATGAATTATGTGGTGAATTTGAGGAATGAGCCACATAATTCAGTTTAGAGTTCATCCTTTCATGATTCCTTTAATCAATATACCTTGGTTAGTATGTGAGATGTAACTCTCCTTGGTTGAGATTATAGGAATTGTGTGGCTGGATTAGATTTGAGCTTCATCTCTTCTCATGAACAATTAGATCACGAGAGTGGCAATTGGTTATGTTGAGAGAGATTGAATCACCAAGAGATTGGGATTCAATCACCCACTTGCCATGGATCTATACCCATGATTGAGGAAGATTTGACTAACATCAATTCATGAAAACTAGCATCTCTGATCCCTAATGATCCTCTCTATCATTAATTCTCATCTCTCTTGTTCTTAGTGTTTGATTACCCATTTCCCAATCCCCTTCTACATTCTGTCTATTTACTACTCTTGTTATTTACATTCTGTTCCTTTACTTCTTGCCATTTACTCTTATGTTCTTTAAATTTCTGCAACTTTTAATTCCATGCAATTTATCTTTGATGTCATTTAAGTTTCTTGCACTTTAAGTTTCCGTCATTTACTTGCACTTTATTTCTATCTTCTAGTTCTTTACATTCTGTGTCATTTACATTCTTGCAATTATGTTCAAAAATCAAAATACTCCTGAAATCAAAACTATATTTGCTTGACTAAATCTACCATTTAACTAAAGTTGCTTAATCTACCAATCTCCGTGGGATCGACCTCACTCTTTGTGAGTTTTATTACTTGATACGACCCGTATACTTGCCGGTTGTACGTGAAATCTAATTTTTACGTATCAAGTTTTTGGCGCCGTTGCCGGGGATTGGAAAAGATTGACAATGATTAAGTGAATGGTAGTTTAGATTAAGCAATTTTTTTTGTGTTTTTGTTAAGCCCACTAACTGTTTGATATTTTGTTTCACTAACCCCAATTTCACTCTAGTTCTAGAGTGTCTCACTTGTGATTTTGGTTTTGTTTGTGTATGTCAGGAGCTAGTAGACGTAATATTGAGGACGAGAGAACCCTCCGAAGGATAAGGAGAGTAGAAAGAGGAAAGTTCATAGTTGGTGAAGAAGAGTTAGAGGAATCAGAGGGAGAAGATCAAGTCATGGAGGATGAGATACAAAATCCTCCTGGAGGGGTCAACAACAATGATAGACCACCTAGAAGGGTGCTTTCTTCTTACACCATCCCTGATCCAAGACATTGTGGGAGCAGTATTGCTACACCAAATGTTCAGGCCAATAACTTTGAGTTAAAACCTCAGCTCATCACTTTGGTACAGAACAATTGCTCTTATGGAGGGGGACCTCTTGAAGACCCAAATCAACATCTATCTGTTTTTCTGAGGATATGCAATACAGTGAAGACAAATGGAGTGCATCCAGATGTCTACAAGTTGTTGCTATTCCCATTCTCTTTGAGGGACAAGGCCACTCAATGGCTAGAATCATTCCCCAAGGAAAGCCTCAATGATTGGAATGAAGTGATGAGCAAATTTTTAGCAAAGTTCTACCCACCTCAAAAGATCATCAAGTTGAAGACAGAGGTTCAAACTTTCAGGCAAATGGAAGGGGAGTCGTTGTATGAAGCCTGGGAAAGATATAAGGCACTAATGAGAAGATGTCCCCCGACATGTTTAGTGATTGGGTTAAACTCCAAAACTTCTATGAAGGCCTAAATCCAGAAGCAAGGAAGGGACTAGATTACTCATCAGGAGGATCACTCAACATGATGAAAACTGCTGAGGAGGCTCAAGACCTCATTGAGATTGTGGCAAACAATCAATATTATTACTCATCAGAGAGGCAGCATAATCCGACCCCAAAGAAAGGTGTAATGGAGCTTGAAGGTGTTGATGCTATCTTGGCACAAAACAAGTTAATGCACCAACAAATCCAACAACAAATGGAGATGATAACAAAGAGAATGGATGGTATGCAACTTGCATCAGTGAACACAACAAATCAACCATCACTTGAATGGGGCCAAGGTGAAGGGACCACGGTTGAACAACCACAAGAACAAGTTCAATACATGCAGAATACTTCAAATTCTCAGGAGGAATTCCATGGTGATACATACAACTCATCTTGGAAGAATCATCCCAATTTAAAGTGGGGGGAAAACCATTGGCAAAAGAACAACAACCACAATCACACCCGTAACACAAACAACCAAAATCACCATACCAACAACACTAACCAATATAGAAAAACACAAAACACATATCAACACCCCCATCATAACTCACAAACTCACCAAAGCAACTTTCCTGCACCAACATCCACTTTACAAAATTACCACACTAATCCACCCAACAACTTCCAACAACAATCAACCCCCATCATACCTCCAATTGACCATCATGAGGCCAGAATCTCAAGTCTGGAAGCAACCTTGCAAGCACTTGCTCAAACCACTCAAGCCTTAGCTAAGGGACACAAGGAACATGAGGTCATCATGAAGAATATTGAGAGACAAGTGGGACAATTGGCCAAACGAGCCGAGCGACCAACCAATGTTCTTCCAAGTGATACGATACCCAACCCAAGAGACACAGAAAAAGCCATAAAATGGGAGGAGTGTAAAGCAATCACCCTGAGAAGTGGGAAGAAAGTGGAGACAGAAGCCATTACTCAGGAAGAGCACATCAAAGAAGGCTTAAAAGAAGAGGTGAAGGAACAAAAGCAGGAGCAAGAAACCTATACACAAAGTGATAAATTAGCTAAGAAGGAGGCAGTGAAAGCATACCAACCAATGCTCCCATACCCTCAAAGGTTTAAAGAAGAGAACAAAGAGAAGCAATATTCCAAATTCTTGGAAATATTCAAGACACTACACATCAACATCCCCTTCATTGAAGCACTTGAACAGATGCCCCTATATGCTAAGTTCATAAAGGAATTGTTAACAAAGAAAAGATCCTTGAAAGAGGGACAAACGGTTGTGATGACCAGGGAGTGTAGTGCCATCATCCAGAAAAAGTTGCCAAAGAAGATGAAAGACCCAGGGAGCTTTCACATCCCCTGCACAATAGGCAACATGATGATTGAGAGAGCATTTTGTGATCTTGGTGCAAGCATAAATCTGATGCCTCTATCTTTGATGAGGAAGCTTCAGATTCATGAATTGAAACCTACAAAGATAGCCCTTCAAATGGCGGATAAATCTATTCAGCAAGCACTCGGGGTTGTAGAGAATGTATTAGTAAAGGTGGATAAATTTTTCCTCCCAGTTGACTTTGTCATCCTAGACATAGAGGAAGATGACAACACTCCCATTATTCTAGGAAGGCCCTTTTTAGCCACTGCCAGGGCATTGATAGATGTCGAAAAAGGAGAATTAATGCTAAGGGTGCATGATGAGCATATAGTGTTCCATGTCTTCAAGAATTTGCAAGACTCCACCCAAGAGGAAGAGTGTATGAAGATTGATTCCATAGATCCAAACTTGAAAGAAGCACCTGATGAGGCACTTCCAAGCTCATGCTGGAAAGAAAATGAAGAGGTGGAGGTGCTGCAATAAGCTCAAAGAATAGAGGAGAAGCTGCAATCAAAGTCAGCATTTAAGATTCATAGCAAGGACAGTCCAAAAATTGAGATCCCAAAACCTGAACTATCTCCTGGAAAAGAAGAGAGTCCCAAGAAGAAAATGCCAAGAGGATGGAGAAACAAGAAAATCCCCACTGAAGACTTCTCACCAGGGGATAAAGTGATGCTAACTTACCAACCAATAGAGACATCTCCACACTTTTCTGGATACTACACAGTGAATAAAATCCTCTCACTTGAACATGTGGAAATCATCAAGAATGATACTGGAAGGAAGCTCACGGTGAGAGGGGAAGGATTAAGGCACTATGATCATCATCCGCCCTAAAGAGGGACAACCGTCAAGCTAATGACGATAAAAAAAGCGCTTGTTGGGAGGCAACCCAACCAAAGGTAGTCTTCTTTTCTTAGTTAATTCAATAAAAGGGTTAAGTATATTTATCTGCATTGCAAGGAGCTAAGTTTGGTGTTACACACCAACAGAATTCAAAGGTGAATGTGAGGTGCTAAGTTTGGTGTTCCACCAAAAAGTTTCATTAAAGACACATTTTAACCCTTTGCATGATTAGTCACTAGCTCCAAACAATCAGAAAAATTACTTAACAATTGCTACTTTTAATTTAGATTTTATTTCCTTAATTGTTATCTTTAATTTTGCTTACTTGAAACACATGTGCTACTAATGTTTCATTGTGTAAGACATTCATGATCTATCTTAGCCCCATAGCCATGGTTCTAATTGTTGCTTGAGGACAAGCAATCATTCTAAGTTTGGTGTGGGAAGGGAAAGAAAAGGAGGAAAAGGACAACAATAGAGAAGATAAATTACAAGGTTGTAAAGTTCTTTTTTCTCTCATTTGTTTCCAGCACTTTAAATTGCATGATTGTCTTATTACCTTCTCTATATGCATGTGTGGTATGAATAAGCATAGCTTGAATTTTGATTTGCAATATGTTGCTGTGGCATTAGGACTACCAACTTGAGTTTTGTGAATTCAAAAGCAAAAAAAGGCATCATGATCATAAACAAACAAGGAATTAAAGAAGAACTTGGCATGTGCATACAAGTATTGGAAGGCTAGTATGTTTGATTGTTGCTCAATTGCATTAGATTTGATTTAATTGAAGTTTTCATCTAGGACATTTTGTGAAATCTTTTGAAATCATGAAAACCTTGAAAAAAAGAAGGCAAAGAAAAGAAAAAGGGAAAGAATGAGAAAGTTGAAGGCTCTGAGTACCAATGACAATTCCATTGTTAAGTACTTGTGGTGTTTATGTATCAAGTAAAATGCTTGAAAACAAAACACTTAGAAGTCAAGGCTAAGCTCAAGTGCAAAAGCACTCCCTCAAAGCTCAAGGCTCTGAGCATCAATGATTAGAGAGTCAAGAAAAGAAATAAATGTGCTTAATGAAATCCTCTAATTAAATGCTTGTGGTGCTTATGTATCAAGTGGTAATACTTGAAAACAAAGCATTTAGAGTCGTAGTTTTGTTATCAACTCATGGGGCAAAGCACCCAAAAGAGAAGCTAATAAGAAAAATCAAAAGCTTGTTTCAAGGAAGAAATATAAGAAAAAGATTTCATAAATTGAGCTAGATAGAAGCATCAATCATTTACATTTCTTTTGTGATTGTAGCATGCTTAGAAAACTAGCTTACCATGAACATTGAGTTGCTATTCTTCTTACCTTGGATTGTTAATCTCTATTGCATGATTCTTTTCTTGCTTGAGGACAAGCAAGGTGTAAGTTTGGTGTTGTGATGCATGCGCATATTTGCTATTTTAACTAGTTAGTTTAGTTGGTTTTAGCTTAATCTCACTCATCTTCTCTAGATAAACAAGTCCTTTTATGAGTTTGTTTCCATGCATGAGAGTACTTAGGAATGTGTTGATTCGAGCCAAATTCATGCACATGATTTAAGGAATGCATATATGAATGAGTATGAATGAATCTCATGAAATTTATTGCATGAATTGGTAAGACTTTGAAGCTATTTCCCTTGTTGATGATAGGTGATGAAACAAGGATGCATGGAAGCAAGAATGATGCAAGCTGGGCAAGAAGTTGGCGTTGCCAACTTGGACATAAGGGGCGTTGTTCTTGGCAACGCCAGGAAGAGGAGTTGGCGTTGCCAACTTGGAGGATAAGGGGCGTTGTTCTTGGCAACGCCAGGCAGCCTTGGAAGCAAAGTTGGCGTTGCCAACTCTAGAACCAAGTTGCCAACGCCACACACAAGCCACAAGCAAGCAAGCTTGGCCCTGGAGGAAGACAAGAAGCAAAGTTGGCGTTGCCAACTTGAGAAGGGCGTTGCCAACGCCACACACAAGCCACAAGCAAGCAAGCTTGGCCCTGGAGGAAGACAAGGAGCAAAGTTGGCGTTGCCAACTTGAGAAGGGCGTTGCCAACGCCACACACAAGCCACAAGCAAGCAAACTTGGCCCAGGAAAATGAGATGCACGTTGCCAACTCCAAGTTATGAAGGCGTGTTCCTTGGCAACGCACACAAGCAAGAATGAAGCCTTGAAGTGGAGCTCGAGGGCGTTGCCAACGCCAAGAACTATGGGCGTTATTCAAGGCAACGCCAAGCAACTTTGGCACCATAGGAAACAAGTTCGAGGGCGTTGCCAACGCCACTATCATTGGCGTTATCCTTGGCAACGCCAGAAATGGGTGCTTGGCTAGGCAGCAAGTCTTGGGTGCCAGCCAAGTTGCCAACGCCCATGTGCCGCACCAGCCACGTTGCCAACGCCCAGATGCCGCACCAATCAAGTTGCCAACGCCCATTGGCCTTGCCATGCACGTTGCTAACGCCCAATGGCCTTGCCATGCACGTTGCCAACGCCAGGAAGCAAACATGGAGCCTTGAGAAAGGCTCGAGCACGTTGCCAACGTGCTGAAGGGAAGGAGTGTTTGGCAACAACGCCAGAATGGTGAAGAAATTGTGGTGCACGTTGCCAACTTGGAAATGTATAGGCGTTATCCACAACAACTCCAACAAGGCAGCCTGACCATGTCCTCTTCAATGGAAGATATCTTGAGCTACAGAGATCCAAATTGAGTGCTTCCAGTTGCATTGGAAAGCTGACATTCAGAGCTTTCCAACCATATATAATAGTTTATAGTGGAGCACAAAATTGAAGCCAAACCAGAGTCATCTTTAGGCCCTAAAAACAAGAACATGAAGTGAAATTCAAGAAGGCTAGAGATTAGCCTTGGAGTGTGGCTCGAGCACGTTGCCAACGTGCTGGATAGGGGGCGTGTTTTGCAACAACGCCAGCCCCAAGCCCTTGCCTTGGAAGGCTAGGCACGAGCACGTTGCCAACTTGGGGGTTAAGGTGCGTTTTTGGCAACAACTTGGCAACAACTTGGCAGCTTGACCTTACCTTCTTTGAGGAACCATAACTTGAGCTAGGAAAGTCCAATTGAGGTGATTCCAGTGGCATTAGAAAATAGACATCAAGAGCTTTCCAATGATGTATAGTAGTCCATATTGAAGCTGAAGGTTGACACTCAAATTCTGGGCTACATTTAGCATGAAAGTAGAGCCAAGAAGAGGAAAAGCAAGTTGTTGGCAACAACTTGGGCTAGCAACGCCCAAGTCTCATACTTCACTTCCAGGAAAATGTCTTGCACGTTGCCAACGTGCATTTGGCCTGGAGTTAGTGCCAATAACGCCAAGCCAATGGGCCAGAAGCATGATGAATGAACTCTTCCTTTCCAAGTCTAGCAACACTTCCAATTGAGCCAAGAATTCAACAAAGAGAAGCCCATATTGCTAAACCAATTCAAGATCTTTGAAAGAGTTTTAGGAGTAGTATAAATAGAAGAGATTGATGTACTTGTAGGGGACTTTTTACACTTTTACTTTACTTTTTGACACTTAGACATTTTTACACTTTTTAGCACTTGTATTTGAGAACACTTTTGGTACTTCCGAGAGGAGACCCAGAGAGCTAATTTTGGTTCATCTTGGAACTTCTCTTCTTCATTTTCTTAATCTTTAAGCATTTCACTCTTCTTCTTCTTCTTCCTTTACATTTAGTTTAATTTTGATTTATGGCAATTGTTGTTGAAATTGGAGCAATGACTCACTAAACCCCACTTTCATTAGGGGGAGGAGCTCTGTTTGTTGGAATGAATTGGTGAACCCATCTCCTCCTCCTCAATTCTAGTGGTTGATCTAAAGAGGGAACTCTTGCTCTTCATAGATTCAACCACCATCGAGAGAGGGGTTAATCTACATGAATTATGTGGTGAATTTGAGGAATGAGCCACATAATTCAGTTTAGAGTTCATCCTTTCATGATTCCTTTAATCAATATACCTTGGTTAGTATGTGAGATGTAACTCTCCTTGGTTGAGATTATAGGAATTGTGTGGCTGGATTAGATTTGAGCTTCATCTCTTCTCATGAACAATTAGATCACGAGAGTGGCAATTGGTTATGTTGAGAGAGATTGAATCACCAAGAGATTGGGATTCAATCACCCACTTGCCATGGATCTATACCCATGATTGAGGAAGATTTGACTAACATCAATTCATGAAAACTAGCATCTCTGATCCCTAATGATCCTCTCTATCATTAATTCTCATCTCTCTGTTCTTAGTGTTTGATTACCCATTTCCCAATCCCCTTCTACATTCTGTCTATTTACTACTCTTGTTATTTACATTCTGTTCCTTTACTTCTTGCCATTTACTCTTATGTTCTTTAAATTTCTGCAACTTTTAATTCCATGCAATTTATCTTTGATGTCATTTAAGTTTCTTGCACTTTAAGTTTCCGTCATTTACTTGCACTTTATTTCTATCTTCTAGTTCTTTACATTCTGTGTCATTTACATTCTTGCAATTATGTTCAAAAATCAAAATACTCCTGAAATCAAAACTATATTTGCTTGACTAAATCTACCATTTAACTAAAGTTGCTTAATCTACCAATCTCCGTGGGAGTTTTATTACTTGATACGACCCGGTATACTTGCCGGTTGTACGTGAAATCTAATTTTTACGTATCAGAAGGCATTGACTAGCTTTTCCCAAGAGTTCAGGCTGTCTTTAGGTTGTGAATCCAACCATATCCTAGCTCTGTCTCTTACAGCAAAAGGGAATAGCATAAGTCTATAGACCTCAGGGTCAACCCCATTAGTCTTGACAGTGTCACAGATTTGCAAGAATTCAGCTAAAAACTGATGAGGATCTTCCAATGGAAGTCCATGGAACTTGCAATTCTGTTACATTTGAGAAACTAATTGAGGCTTAAGCTCAAAGTTGTTTGCTCCAATGGCAGGGATAGAGATGCTTCTCCCATAGAAGCCGGGAGTAGGTGCAGTAAAGTTACCCAGCACCTTCCTTGCATTGTTGGCATTGTTGTTGTTTTCGGCTGCCATGGGTTCTTCTCCTTTGAAGATTTTTGTTAGGTCCTCTACAGAGAATTGTGCTTTAGCTTCTCTTAGCTTTCGCTTCAAGGTCCTCTCAGGTTCAGGGTCAGCCTCAACAAGAATGCTTTTGGCTTTGCTCCTGCTCATATGAAAGAGAAGAGAACAAGAAAATATGGAATCCTCTATGTCATAGTATAGAGATTCCTTGAGGTGTCAGAGGAACAGAAAAATAGAAGGAAGAGGTAGAAGAATTCGAACTTAGTGAAATAGAGTTCGAATTGTGCATTGAGGAGGAGTGGTACTCCATAAATAGAAGGATGTGAGAAGAGGGGAAGGGATTTTTCGAAAATTAATTAAAAAGATTTTAAAATCATTTTGAAAAAGATTTTGAAGAAGATATGATTGAAAACTTTTTTTGAAAAAGATATGATTTAAAAGTTATGGTTTTAAAAAGATGTGATTGAGAAGATATGATTTGAAAAACAATTTAAAAAGATTTGATTTTAAAAATTAATGACTTGGCTAACAAGAAAAGATATGATTCAAACATTAAACCTTTCTCAACAGAAAAGGCAACATACTTGAAATGTTGAATCAAATCATTAATTGATAGCAAGTATTTTTGAAAAAGGAAAGAAATTGATTTGAAAAAGATTTTATTGAAAAGATATAATTTGAAAAAGATTTGATTTTGAAAAACTTTGAAAACTTGAAAAAAAATTTGCATTAAAAACAAAATCTTCCCTCTTGTGCCATCCTGGCGTTAAACGCCCAGAATGGTGTCCATTCTGGCGTTTAACGCCCAAAATGCTACCTTTTTGGGCGTTAAACGCCCAGCCAGGTATCCTGGCTGGCGTTTAAACGCCAGTTTTTCCTTCTTTACTGGGAGTTTTGAACGCCCAGCTTTTTCTGTACAATTCCTCTGCTGCATGTACTGAATCTTCAATTCCCTGTGTTATTAACTTGAAAATGGAACTAAGATCAAATAAACAATGCATGCAAGACACCAAACTTAAAATTAGACATTAGACACAACAAGAAACATAAAATATTTTTTTGGTTTTTATGATTTTCTAAATTTTTTTGGATTTTTCGAAAATTAAGTGGAAAAGAAAATAAAGGTATCAAAATTCTTAATGAGAATCCCAGGAATCATTGCAATGCTAGTCTAAGACTTCGGTCCAGGAGTTAGACATGGCTTCACAGCCAGCCAAGCTTTCAAAGAAAGCTTCAGTCCAAAACACGAGACATGGCCAATGGCCAGCCAAGCCTTAGCAGATCATTGCTCCAATAGCAAGATTGATAGAAATCAACAAGCTCTTGTGATGAAAAGTTGAAACCTCGGTCCAATAAGATTAGACATGGCTTCACAGCCAGCCAGACTTCAACAGATCATCATGAAACTCTAGAACTCATTCTTAAGAACTCTGAAAAATACCTAATCTAAGCAACAAGATGAACCGTCAGTTGTCCATACATCGAAACAATCCCCGGCAGCGGCGCCAAAAACTTGGTATGCAAAATTGTGATCACTTCTTTTCACAACTCAAATAATCCCCGGTAATGAATCCAAAAACTTGGTGCTCAATACCATGGTATAAACACAACTTCGCACAACTAACCAGCAAGTGCACTGGGTCGTCCAAGTAATAAACCTTACGCGAGTAAGGGTCGATTCCACAGAGATTGTTGGTATGAAGCAAGCTATGGTCACCTTGTAAATCTCAGTCAGGCAGATTCAATTGGTTATGGATGATATATGAATAAAGCATAAAGATAAAGATAGAGATACTTATGTAATTCATTGGTGAGAACTTAAGATAAGCGAATGGAGATGCTTTGTCCCTTCCGTCTATCTGCTTTCCTACTGTCTTCATCCAATCCTTCTTACTCCTTTCCATGGCAAGCTATATGTTGGGCATCACCGTTGTCAATGGCTACAGTTCCGTCTCTCAGTGGAAATGTTCAACGCACCCTGTCACGGCACGGCTATCCAGCTGTCGGTTCTCGATCATGTCGGAATAGAATCCAGTGATTTTTTTGCATCTGTCACTAACGCCCCACAATCGTGAGTTTGAAGCTCATCACAGTCATTCAATCATTGAATCCTACTCAGAATACCACAGACAAGGTTTAGACCTTCCGGATTCTCTTGAATGCCGCCATCAATTCTAGCTTATACCACGAAGATTCCGGTTAGAGAACCCAAGAGATATCCACCCAATCTAAGGTAGAACGGAGGTGGTTGTCAATCACACGTTCATAGGTGAGAATGATGATGAGTGTCACGGATTATCACATTCATCAAGTTGAAGAACATGTGATATCTTGGAACAAGAACAAGCTGAATTGAATAGAAGAACAATTGTAATTGCATTAATACTCGAGGTACAGCAGAGCTCCACACCTTAATCTATGGTGTGTAGAAACTCCACCGTTGAAAATACATAAGAACAAGGTCTAGGCATGGCCATGAGGCCAGCCTCCCATGATCTAAGAACTACATGTCCAAAAGATGATCCTAAGACCGAAAATGATCAAAATATGAAAATACAATAGTAAAAGGTCCTATTTATAGGGAACTAGTAGCTTAAGAATTACAAAGATGAGTAAAAGACATAAAAATCCACTTCCGGGCCCACTTGGTGTGTGCTTAGGCTGAGCATTGAAGCATTTTCGTGTAGAGACTCTTCTTGGAGTTAAACGCCAGCTTTTGTGCCAGTTTGGGCGTTTAACTCCCACTTTGGTGCCAGTTCCGGCGTTTAACGTTGGGAATTCTGAAGGTGACTTTGAACGCCGGTTTGGGCCATCAAATCTTAGGCAAAGTATGGACTATCATATATTGCTGGAAAGCCCTGGATGTCTACTTTCCAACGCCGTTGAGAACGCGCCAATTGGGCTTCTGTAGCTCCAGAAAATCTACTTCGAGTGCAGGGAGGTCAGAATCCAACAGCATCTGTAGTCCTTTTCAGTCTCTGAATCAGATTTTTGCTCAGGTCCCTCAATTTCAGCCAGAAAATACCTGAAATCACAGAAAAGCACACAAACTCATAGTAAAGTCCAGAAAAGTGAATTTTAACTAAAAACTAATAAAAATATACTAAAAACTAACTAAATCCTACTAGAAACATACTAAAAACAATGCCAAAAAGCGTACAAATTATCCGCTCATCACTCTGTCTCTTACAGCAAAAGGGAATAGCATAAGTCTGTAGACCTCAGGGTCAACCCCATTAGTCTTGATAGTGTCACAGATTTACAAGAATTCAGCTAAAAACTGATGAGGATCTTCCAATAGAAGTCTGGTGGGCGAAATCGTGATTCATTCTTTTCACTTCAACAATCCAAGGTAATGGCTCCAAAGACTTGGTGCACAGAACCATGGTCCAAAATTAACTTCACAGTCTCGCTCAACTAACCAGCAAGTGCACTGGGTCGTCCAAGTAATACCTTACGTGAGTAAGGGTCGATCCCACGGAGATTGTTGGTATGAAGCAAGCTATGGTCACCTTGTAAATCCTAGTCAGGTTAAATAACTAAATTAAGAGATTATAGGATTAAATTAAATAAACTGAAAATAAAGATAAAGTTACTCATGTAATCCAATGGTGGGAATTTCAGATAGGCGTATGGAGATGCTGTGTTCCTTCTGAATCTCTGCTTTCCTGCTGCTTTCATCCAATTCTTCTTTCTTCTTTCCATGGCAAGCTGTTTGTAGGGCATCACCGTTGTCAATGGCTACATCCCATCCTCTCAGTGAAAAAGGTCCAAATGCTCTGTCACGGCACGGCTAATCATCTGTCGGTTCTCAATCAGGTTGGAATAGAATCCCTTGATTCTTTTGCGTTTGTCATCACGCCCAGCCTTCAGGAGTTTGAAGCTCGTCACAGACATTCAATCCCAGAATCCTACTCGAAATACCATAGACAAGGTTTAGACTTTCCGGATTCTCATGAATGCCGCCATCAATTCTAGCTTATACCACGAAGATTCTGTTGGGGAATCTAAGAGATATGCGTCCGGCCTAAGGTAGAACGGAAGTGGTTGTCAATCACGCGCGTTCATAGGTGAGAATGATGATGAGTGTCACGGATCATCACATTCATCAAGTTGAAGTGCAACGTATATCTTGGAATAAGAATAAAAGAGAATTGAATAGAAAGTAATAGTAATTGTATTGAAACTTGAGGTACAGCAGAGCTCCACACCCTTAATCTATGGTGTGCAGAAACTCCACCGTTGAAAATACATGAGTGAAAGAGGTTCAGGCATGGCCGAATGGCCAGCCCCCAAAACGTGGTCACTGGATCAAAATACAATCCAGGGATCAAAACCAAGATGATAATATGATAGTAAAGAGTTCTATTTATAATAAACTAGCTACTAGGGTTTACAGAAGTAAGTAATTGATGCATAAATCCACTTTCGGGGCCCACTTGGTGTATGTTTGGGCTGAGCTTGGTCTATCCACGAGCTGAGGCTTTTCTTGGAGTTGAACTCCAAGTTATAACGTGTTTTGGGCGTTCAACTCCGGATCATGACGTGTTTCTGGCGTTTAACTCCAGACAGCAGCATGTACTTGGCGTTCAACGCCAAGTTACGTCATCAATTTCCGAATAAAGTATGGACTATTATATATTGCTGGAAAGCTCTGGATGTCTACTTTCCAACGCCATTGAGAGCGCGCCATTTGGAGTTCTGTAGCTCCAGAAAATCCATTTCGAGTGCAGGGAGGTCAGATTCCAATAGCATCAGGTCCCTCAATTTCAGCCAGAATTTACCTGAAATCATAGAAAAACACACAAACTCCTAGTAAAGTCCAGAAATATGAATTTAACATAAAAACTAATGAAAACATCCCTAAAAGTAGCTTGAACTTACTAAAAACTACCTAAAAACAATGCCAAAAAGCGTATAAATTATCCGCTCATCACAACACCAAACTTAAATTGTTGCTTGTCCCCAAGCAACTGAAAATCAAATAGGATAAAAAGAAGAGAATATACTATAAATTCAGAATATCAATGAATATAATTCTAATTAAATGAGCGGGACTTGTAGCTTTTTGCTTCTGAACAGTTTTGGCATCTCACTTTTTCCTTTGAAGTTTTGAATGATTGGCTTCTCTAGGAACTTAGAATTTCAGATAGTGTTATTGATTCTCCTAGTTAAGTATGTTGATTCTTGAACACAGCTACTTTTTGAGTCTTGGCCGTGGCCCTAAGCACTTTGTTTTCCAGTATTACCACCGGATACATAAATGCCACAGACACATAACTGGGTGAACCTTTTTAGATTGTGACTCAGCTTTGCTAGAGTCCCCAGTTAGTGGTGTCCAGAGCTCTTAAGCACACTCTTTTGCTTTGGATCCTTTTTACCCTTGCCTTTTGGTTTTAAGGGCTACTGGCTTTTTCTACTTGCTTTTTCTCTTTTTTTTTTTCAAAATATATTTTTTTTTCGTCAATTATTTATTTATTTATTTATTTTTTTTCGCCATTCACTGCTTTTTCTTGCTTCAAGAATCAAATTCATGATTTTTCAGATTGTCAATAACATTTCTCCTTGTTCATCATTCTTTTAAGAGCCAACAATTTTAACATTCATAAACAACAAGATCAAAAATATGCACTGTTTAAGCATTCATTCAGAAAACAAAAGTATTGTCACCACATCAATATAATTAAAGTAAATTCAAGGATAAATTCAAAATTCATGTACTTCTTGTTCTTTTGAATTAAAACATTTTTCTTTTAAGAGAGGTGAAGGATTCATGGAATTATTCATAGCTTTAAGACATAGTTACTACATACTAATGATCATGTAATAGATAAACATATAAAAAACGAAAAGTAGGAAAAAAAATTTTAGAACAAGGAATGTGTCCACCTGAGTGAGGGTGGCACCTTCTTGAAGATCCAATGGTGCTTTTTGAGCTCCTTTATGTCTCTTCCTTGCTTCTGTTGCATGATCCCTAGTGATTTTGGTGTTCCTATCCTTAGTTACTTCCAATAATTATGTGGAGGAACATGTATCCCCTGAGGTATCTCAGGGATTTCTTGAAGAGGGAATTTCTCATGCTTTCTTGATGTGCAGTCAAATGCTCTTCTACTGAGCTATGGACCCTTTACATGAAACTTTCCATCTCCCATGACTTGGAGGTGGAAGCTTTTTGTCTTTCCTTTTCTCTTTTTTTTTTTGAGGTTTCTCTGAATTGTTGATTTTTAGTTTCTCTTGACTTCCTCTTCAGAGTCCTTTCAGGTTCAGGATCTGCTCCAATAAGAATGTTCTTGTCCTTGCTCCTGCTCATATAGGGAAGAAGAGAACAATAAAAGAAAGAGGAATCCTCTATGTCACAGTAAAGAGGCTCCTTATTGTTAGTAGAAGAAGAAAGGAATAAAAGTGGAGAATCCAATCACAATGGTGAGGATAGAGGCAGTGATTGGAGATGAAGAGAGGTGAAGAGAAGTGTTAGTAAATAAATAAAATAAATAGAAAGAGATGAGGGGGAGAGAAATTCGAAAATAATTTTGAAAAATGGGTTAGTAATTTTCGAAAATTAAAACTAAAATTTGAAACAATTAATTAATTAAAAAGAATTTTTGAAAAAGAGGGAGGTATTTTCGAAAATTAGAGAGGAAAAAGTGGTTAGGTGGTTTTGAAAAAGATAAGAAACAAACAAAAAGTTAATTAGTTAGTTGAAAAAAAGATATTAAAATCAATTTTGAAAAGATAAGAAGATAAGAAGTTAGAAAAGATATTTTAAAATTTTTTTTTTGAAAAAGATAAAATTTTGAAAAAAATATGATATAAAAGATATGATTTAAAAAGATATGGTTTTGAAAAGATAAGATTGAAATTAGTTTTGAAAAAGATTTGAATTTTAAAATCACAATTAATGACTTGACTCACAAGAAATCACAAGATATGATTCTAGAACTTAAAATTTGAATCTTTCTTAACAAGAAAGTAACAAACTTGAAATTTTTGAATCAAAACATTAATTTTTGATGCAATTTTCGAAAATATGATGTAAAGATAAGAAAAAGATTTTGAAAGTATTTTGAAAAAGATTTTTTGAAATTTTCGAAAATGATGAAAAAATGGAAAAGATATTATTTTTGAAAAAGATTTTAAAAAGATAAGTTTTAAAAAGATAAGATATTTTTTTTAAAATTTTTTTTATGATGAGAGAGAAAAACACTAAAAATACTCAATGCATGAAAATTTTGGATCAAAACACATGATGCATGCAAGAACACTATGAATGTCAAGATGAACACCAAGAACACTTTGAAGATCATGATGAACATCAAGAACATATTTTTGAAAAATTTTCAATGTAAAGAAAACATGCAAGACACCAAACTTAGAAATTTTTCATGTTTAGACTCTATGAATGCAAGAATGCATATGAAAAACACCATACAACACAAAACAAGAAAATATGAAGATCAAACAAGAAAGTTCATCAAGAACAACTTGAAGATCATGAAGAACACTATGAATGCATGAATTTTTCGAAAATTTTATGCAAGAAAAAGATGAACATGCAATTGACACCAAACTTATGACTTGACACAAAACTCAAACAAGAAACACAAAATATTTTTGATTTTTATGATTTTCTAATTTTTTTGTATTTTATTTGATTTTTTTTCGAAAAACATATAAGTAAAAGAAAATAAGAAATTCAAAATTTTTAATATGAATTCCAGGAATCATGCAATGTTAGTCTAAAGCTTCGGTCCAGGAATTAGACATGGCTTAATAGCCAGCCAAGCTTTCAATGAAAGCTTCAGTCCAAAACACTAGACATGGCCAATGGCCAGCCAAGCTTTAGCATACAGCTAATAATCAAATTAGCTTGCCTCTATGAAGATGGTTTTGAAGCCTCAGTCCAAAAGAATTTAGACATGGCTTTACAGCCAGCCAGGCTTCAACATGATTCATGAAACTCTAGAATGCATATTAAAAAATTTTTTTTGAATAATTTTCGAAAATAGGAAGAAGATTTTGAAAAGATTTTTGAATTTTTTTTTAATAAAATAAAAATTACCTAATCTGAGCAACAAGATGAACCGTCAGTTGTCCATACTCAAACAATCCCCGGCAACGGCGCCAAAAACTTGGTGGGCGAAATCGTGATTCATTCTTTTCACTTCAACAATCCAAGGTAATGGCTCCAAAGACTTGGTGCACAGAACCATGGTCCAAAATTAACTTCACAGTCTCGCTCAACTAACCAGCAAGTGCACTAGGTCGTCCAAGTAATACCTTACGTGAGTAAGGGTCGATCCCACGGAGATTGTTGGTATGAAGCAAGCTATGGTCACCTTGTAAATCCCAGTCAGGTTAAATAACTAAATTAAGAGATTATAGGGTTAAATTAAATAAACTGAAAATAAAGATAAAGTTACTCATGTAATCCAATGGTGGGAATTTCAGATAGGCGTATGGAGATGCTATGTTCCTTCTGAATCTCTGCTTTCCTGCTGCTTTCATCCAATTCTTCTTTCTTCTTTCCATGGCAAGCTGTTTGTAGGGCATCACCGTTGTCAATGGCTACATCCCATCCTCTCAGTGAAAAAGGTCCAAATGCTCTGTCACGGCACGGCTAATCATCTGTCGGTTCTCAATCAGGTTGGAATAGAATCCCTTGATTCTTTTGCGTTTGTCATCACGCCCAGCCTTCAGGAGTTTGAAGCTCGTCACAGTCATTCAATCCCAGAATCCTACTCGGAATACCACAGACAAGGTTTAGACTTTCCGGATTCTCATGAATGCCACCATCAATTCTAGCTTATACCACGAAGATTCTGTTAGGGAATCTAAGAGATATGCGTCCGGCCTAAGGTAGAACGGAAGTGGTTGTCAATCACGCGCGTTCATAGGTGAGAATGATGATGAGTGTCACGGATCATCACATTCATCAAGTTGAAGTGCAACGTATATCTTGGAATAAGAATAAAAGAGAATTGAATAGAAAGTAATAGTAATTGTATTGAAACTTGAGGTACAGCAGAGCTCCACACTCTTAATCTATGGTGTGCAGAAACTCCACCGTTGAAAATACATGAGTGAAAGAGGTTCAGGCATGGCCGAATGGCCAGCCCCCAAAACGTGGTCACTGGATCAAAATACAATCCAAGGATCAAAACCAAGATGATAATATGATAGTAAAGAGTTCTATTTATAATAAACTAGCAACTAGGGTTTACAGAAGTAAGTAATTGATGCATAAATCCACTTCCGGGGCCCACTTGGTGTATGTTTGGGCTGAGCTTGGTCTATCCACGAGCTGAGGCTTTTCTTGGAGTTGAACTCCAAGTTATAACGTGTTTTGGGCGTTCAACTCCGGATCATGACGTGTTTCTGGCGTTTAACTCCAGACAGCAGCATGTATTTGGCGTTCAACGCCAAGTTACGTCGTCAATTTCCGAATAAAGTATGGACTATTATATATTGCTGGAAACTCTGGATGTCTACTTTCCAATGCCGTTGAGAGCGCGCCATTTGGAGTTCTGTAGCTCCAGAAAATCCATTTCGAGTGCAGGGAGGTCAGATTCCAACAGCATCAGCAGTCCTTTTGTCAGCCTTTTTCAGAGTTTTGCTCAGGTCCCTCAATTTCAGCCAGAATTTACCTGAAATCATAGAAAAACACACAAACTCCTAGTAAAGTCCAGAAATGTGAATTTAACATAAAAACTAATGAAAACATCCCTAAAAGTAGCTTGAACTTACTAAAAACTACCTAAAAACAATGCCAAAAAGCGTATAAATTATCCGCTCATCAAAGTCCATGGAACTTGCAATTCTGTTGCATTAGAGAAACTAATTGAGGCTTAAGCTCAAAGTTGTTTGCTCCAATGGCAGGGATAGAGATGCTTCTCCCATAGAAGTCGGGAGTAGGTGCAGTAAAGTCACCCAGCACCTTCCTTGCATT
Source organism: Arachis stenosperma (assembly GCF_014773155.1). Classification (NCBI taxonomy): domain Eukaryota; kingdom Viridiplantae; phylum Streptophyta; class Magnoliopsida; order Fabales; family Fabaceae; genus Arachis; species Arachis stenosperma. Next base: position 68,214,583 of record NC_080379.1, read on the forward strand.
GTTGGCATTGTTGTTTTCGGCTGCCATGGGTTCTTCTTCTTTGAAGATTTCTGTTAGGTCCTCTACAGAGAGTTGTGCCTTAGCTTCTCTTAGCTTTCGCTTCAAGGTCCTTTCAGGTTCAGGGTCAGCCTCAACAAGAATGCTTTTGTCTTTGCTCCTGCTCATATGAAAGAGAAGAGAACAAGAAAATATGGAATCCTCTATGTCACAGTATAGAGATTCCTTGAGGTGTCAGAGGAAATGAAAAATAGAAGGAAGAGGTAGAAGAATTCGAACTTATCAAGAGATGGAGTTCGAATTGTTCCTTGAGGAATAGTGTTAGTCCATAAATAGAAGGATGTGAGAAGAGGGGAAGAAATTTTTGAAAATTAATTAAAAACATTTTGAAAAACTTTAATTGATTTTCGAAAACTAAGAGTGGAAAAGAAATCAAGTGATTTTTGAAAAAGATTTTGAAATAAGAAATCAAAAAGTTATGGTTTTAAAAAGATGTGATTGAGAAGATATGATTTGAAAAACAATTTAAAAAGATTTGATTTTGAAAATTAATGACTTGGCTAACAAGAAAAAATATGATTCAAACATTAAACCTTTCTCAACAGAAAAGGCAACATACTTGAAATGTTGAATCAAATCATTAATTGATAGCAAGTATTTTTGAAAATGGAAAGAAATTGATTTTGAAAAAGATTTGATTGAAAAGATTTGATTTGAAAAAGATTTGATTTTGAAAAAATTTTGAAAACTTGAAAAAAATTTGAATTGAAAACAGAATATTCCCTCTTGTGCCATCCTGGCGTTAAACGCCTAGAATGGTGCACATTCTGGCGTTTAACGCCCAAAGCACTACCCTTTTGGGCGTTAAACGCCCAGCCAGGCACCCTGGATGGCGTTTAAATGCCAGTTTGCCTTCTTCACTGGGCGTTTTGAACGTCCAGCTTTTTCTGTATAATTTCTCTGCTGTATGTTCTGAATCTTCAATTCTCTGTATTATTGACTTAAAAAGACACAAATTAAAAATTTTTTGGATTTTTAATAATGAGGAATAATCAAAATGCAACTAAAACAAATAAACAATGCATGCAAGACACCAAACTTAGCAGTTTGTATACTAATGACACTAACAAAATGAGAATGCACATGAGAAATAATAAAACACTCAAGTCAAGAGAATTTAAAGATCAGAGCAAGGAAATCATCAAGAACATCTTGAAGATCACTGAAGACACATGAATGAATGCAAGAAGAACAGAAACATGCAATTGACACCAAACTTAAAATGAGACACTAGACTCAACAAGAAACATCAAATATTCTTGGTTATTTTTATTTTGTAAATTTTTTTTATTTTTCGAAAATTAAGTGGAACAGAAAATAAAGGTATCAAAATTCTTAATGAGAATTCCAGGAATCATGCAGTGTTAGTCTAAAGCTTTAGTCTAAAGGAACTAGACATGGCTAGCTAAGCTTCAGCAGGACATTGCATTCAAGAGCTAAATTGATGAGAATCAATCAGCTTTGGTGATGATAAGAACATCACCTTGAAATACTAGAATTCATTCTTAAGAACTCTGAAGAAAGATACCTAATCTAAGCAACAAGATGAACCGTCAGTTGTCCAAACTCGAACAATCCCCGGCAACGGCGCCAAAAACTTGGTGCACGAAATTGTGATCATCAATGGCGCCATCAACATGGTACGCTCAATTGCAATCTCAACTCTTTATCACAACTTCACACAACTAACCAGCAAGTGCACTGGGTCGTCCAAGTAATAAACCTTACGCGAGTAAGGGTCGATCCCACGGAGATTGTTGGTATGAAGCAAGCAATGGTCATCTTATAAATCTCAGTCAGGCAGATTCAAATGGTCATGAATGATATATGAATAAAGCATAAAGATAGAGATACTTATGTAATTCATTGGTGAGAACTTCAGATAAGCGAATGGAGATGCTTTGTCCCTTCCGTCTCTCTGCTTTCCTACTGTCTTCATCCAATCCTTCTTACTCCTTTCCATGGCAAGCTGTATGTAGGGTTTCACCGTTGTCAATGGCTACCTCCCATCCTCTCAGTGAAAATGTTCAACGCACCCTGTCACAGCACGGCTAATCATCTGTCGGTTCTCAATCAGGTTGGAATAGAATCCATTGATTATTTTGCGTCTGTCACTAACGCCCAGCCTTCAGGAGTTTGAAGCTCGTCACAGTCATTCAATCATTGAATCCTACTCAAAATAACACAAACAAGGTTTAGACCTTCCGGATTCTCTTGAATGCCGCCATCAATTCTAGCTTATACCACGAAAATTCCAATTAAGGAATTCAAGAGATAAACATTCAAGCCTTGTTTGCTTGTAGAACGGAGGTGGTTGCCAGGCACTCGTTCATAAGTGAGAATGATGATGAGCGTCACATAATCATCACATTCATCAAGTTCTTGAGTGCGAATGAATATCTTGGAATAAGAACAAGTTGAATTGAATAGAAGAACAATAGTAATTGCATTAATACTCGAGGTACAGCATAGCTCCACACCTTAATCTATGGTGTGTAGAAACTCCACCGTTGAAAATACATAAGAACAAGGTCTAGGCATGGCCATGAGGCCAGCCCCCAAAATATGATTAAAAGACTCCAAATGATCAAGGATCAAAAGATTCAAATATCTAAAGATCTGATCTAAGAACTAGATGTCCAAAGATGAAAATACAATAGCAAAAGGTCCTATTTGTAGAGAACTAGTAGCCTAGGGTTTACAGAAATGGGTAAATGACATAAAAATCCACTTCCGGGCCCACTTGGTGTGTGCTTGGGCTGAGCATTGAAGCTTTCATGTGTAGAGACTTTTCTTGGAGTTAAACGCCAGCTTTTGTGCCAGTTTGGGCGTTTAACTCCCATTCTTGTGCCAGTTCCGGCGTTTAACGCCGGGCAGTTTTGAGCTAATTTGGAACGCCGGTTTGGGCCATCAAATCTTGAGCAAAGTATAAACTATTATACATTGCTGGAAAGCCCAGGATGTCTACTTTCCAACGCCGTTGAGAGCGCGCCAATTGAGCTTTTGTAGCTCCAGAAAATCCATTTCGAGTGCAGGGAGGTCAGAATCCAACAGCATCTGCAGTCCTTTTCAGCCTCTGAATCAGAGTTTTGCTCAGGTCCCTCAATTTCAGCCAGAAAATACCTGAAATCACAGAAAAACACACAAACTCATAGTAATGTCCAGAAAAGTGAATTTTAACTAAAAACTAATAAAAATATAACAAAAACTAACTAAAACATACTAAAAACATAGTAAAAACAATGCCAAAAAGCGTATAAATTATCCGCTCATCAGTGACTGTATTGAGCCTTCTGTAGTCAATACACATGCGCCACCCTGTAACTGTTCTTGTAGGAACTAGTTCATTCTTTTCATTATGAATCACTGTCATGCCTCCCTTCTTGGGGACAACGTGGACAGGGCTCACCCAAGGGCTATCTGAAATAGGATAAATAATCCCAGCCTTTAGTAACTTAGTGACCTCTTTCTGCACCACCTCCTTCATGGTTAGATTTAACCGCCTTTGTGGTTGAACCACTGGCTTAGTGGTGTGCGAAATTGTGATCACTACTTTTCACAACTCAAATAATCCCTAGTAATGGCCCCAAAGACTTGGTGCTCAATACCATGGCATAAACACAACTTTGCACAACTAACCAGCAAGTGCACTAGGTCGTCCAAGTAATAAACCTTACACGAGTAAGGGTCGATCCCACGGAGATTGTTGGTATGAAGCAAGCTATGGTCACCTTGTAAATCTTAGTCAGGTAGACTCAAATGGGTATAGATGATATATGAATAAAACATAAAGATAAAGATAGAGATACTTATGTATATCATTGGTGAGAGCTTCAGATAAGCGTATGAAGATGCTTTCCCTTCCGTCTCTCTGCTTTCCTACTGTCTTCATCCAATCCTTCTTACTCCTTTCCATGGCAAGCT